>NC_057812.1:51852974-52152974 GCF_018294505.1 Triticum aestivum | reverse complement strand
GTGCTCGCCTAAGTGTTCAAAAATCCTACCGAGTGGAGAGCAAACCTCCCACTCGGAGGCTTAGCTGCAGCCCAGTACTCGCCTAAGTAATTAAAAATCCTATCGAGTGGAGAGAAGACCTCCCACTCGGGGGCTTAGCTGCAGTCCAGTACTCGCCTAAGTTTTTAAAATCCTACCGAGTGGAGAGAAGACCTTCCACTCGGGGGCTTAGCTACAGCCCAGTGCTCGCCTAAGTACGAAACACATCCCAATCCGCAAGGATGACGAGGTGCAAATCGACTGCTACCTTCTCCTTCGGAGCTGCACCACAAATACAATGTTATTTCGAGTGAAGAACAAGTTCCACTCGACAGATAATTCATGAAGATATTCAACGATAAATCAAGTTCAGATAAGATCCAAAGGTCCTAGACCGCAGATCAAAGTACTCGAGCCTCCAGCTCGACAGAGTTTAATGGTTACAAAATCCGCCCATCATTCCGAGGTAAATTTAAAGTGAAGCATAAAAGTTTTTATTCCTTAGGCGGAGGACTAGAAGGGGCGACGAACTCGTCCAAGTCGATCCCGTCTGCAATGCGAGTGGCAGCAGCAATGCAAGTCTCCATGAAGTCTTGAAAGTTGTGCTTCCTGGTATTGGCAACTTGCATGACGGCCAACTTTTCTTCTCGCGCCTCCTTGCAGTGGACGCGGACCAGAGACAGAGCGACGTCAGCGCCACATCTAGCAGAAGATTTCTTCCATTCCGCCACTTGACCTGGGACTTCATTCAGCCGAGTCATCAGGGACTCGAGGTCATTCTGAAGCGTCGTCCTAGGCCAGAGCGACGTGTCGATCCGCAACATCGCAACCTTCAACCGAGCAAGATAGTTAACAACGCCGGCAACACGAGATTCCAGTCGGAGCACGTTCATAGCAGCCTCGTCCTTCACTGGAGAATTGATGGGGTCCAAGTCTGTCTCCACTC
This sequence comes from Triticum aestivum, assembly GCF_018294505.1. Taxonomy (NCBI): domain Eukaryota; kingdom Viridiplantae; phylum Streptophyta; class Magnoliopsida; order Poales; family Poaceae; genus Triticum; species Triticum aestivum. The sequence continues at coordinate 52,152,010 of NC_057812.1, read as the reverse complement.
GACTGGTCTCCTCTTCGAAGTTCTGGCAGAATTCTGTAAACACAATTCAAGGATAAGTCAGTGGCTCTACGCAGATTTGGTAACTGCAAGTCAGTCGGGCCGGAGTAATTACCCTCGAGCATGATGAACAGCTTCTTGGCGAGTCCACCGAGATAAGCCTCCAGATCGTTCCTCTTCCCCGCCAGTTCACTTGCCTTGTCATTCAGAGCTATATTGCCATTCTTCAGACGGCTGACCTCTTGATTAGCCGCGTCGAGAGCAGTTTTCAGCCTGGAGTTTTCCTTTTCAAGAGTACCGACTGAAGCCAGTTTTTCTTCAGCAAGCTTCGTTTTGTTCAGGGCCTCCTTCTGCGCTTCGGCAAGGTCTTGATCCTTCTTCTTCAGAGCCTCCTCCATTTTGTCTGCGAAACAGCAAGTGAGATCAACATCGAGGACGGCCAGAAAGAAAGGACAGTCGACAAAAGCTCACCAGCCATACCTTTTGCTTCGTCCCTCGCCTTCTGCAAGTTCTCCTGAGCAAGCTTCAAGTCAAGGTTCAGCTGGATCTGTTTGTTCTCCAACTCAGTGTAGCGAGCCACAAGTTCGCAGGATTTCTGCAAAAAATCAGTCGACAGACATCCAAGATAAGTTGCTTCCGAGTAACCAAGAGACAATGATGGCGTTTCTAAGACTACAGTCGAATCAAAAACATTCGACAGTAGTCTCGGGGACTACACCCAGTGGGTGCACTCAGCGTGCCCCCACTGGTTCGACCAAAAAAAATCGACTGCCCGCAGTCGACCGTGTACAGTTCCATTCGACATGGCCTGACCAGACCGAGTGAAGAAGTTCAACTAAAGCAACACAATATAAAGACTACAGTCGACTGCCAGCAGTCCACCGTAGTCTCGGGGACTACACCCAGTGGGTGCACTTAGCGTGCCCCCACTCGTCAAAAAGATTAATAGACATACCCAGTGGGTGTACAGATATAAAGATCTTCGGAAAAGAGATTCTTCAGATAGCATATCCTAACAGAACAAGCGGTGAGTCGACTGACCTGGAGGTTGCTCTGAAGAGCTGAACTCGCGTCATAAGCTGCTTGGCTGGCTTCCCGAACCACCTTCACTTGCTCCATCATGATCCCCGCCTGGCATATAGCCTCTTTAGCGGCACCCACTTGGTCCTTAGGGACGTGGTGTGTGGCAAAAAGCGAAGGCGGATTTGCAGTCGACGTCGAAGGCCGGACACTCATCAGAGGTTCAGCGAACGTCACAGAAGCCCGAGTGGTATCACCACCCTCCCGGACTATGGCCTCAGGCGCCGGAGTAGTTTGTGGGGTCTTGCCAGCCGGCGCCCTCCTGTTCCTTCGCGCCCTCAGTGGCACTTCGTCGTCATCATCAAGGAGGTCAATGACATGAGGAGGAGCTACAAGAAAAATCCAATCAACCGGAGTTATAAGAAGTCGTCAGTCGACTAAAAGCAGAGCATCAGTAATCGTACCGGGGTTGGAGGTAACAGCATCTTCCATCTCTTGATCATCGTCCTTGGCGGAGATCTCCGAGGTGGCAGCACTGCAAATTTCGAAAGTCAGTCAGCTTATTCAATGAGTCGACCAAGAGTCCGTCACGTTCAACAAAGGAAAACAAATTCTACTACTACCCAGAAATGGTGGGGACAGTCACCTTCATCTTGGGCAGAGCCTTGGGCGGCTTGGACGGCGTTGCGCGTGGGTGCTTGGGAGCTTTTTCTGCCGGTGCTGGAGATGAGGTCCAAGGGTGCTTCGACGACTGCCCAACAGGGACAGTCGCCTTACCACGTTCCCGTGCAGGGTCGTGTGTAAGCTTGGATCGCCGTTCCGAGCGGGGAGGTTCGACTTCTTCCTCCTCTTCTTCACTGGAGTCGTCGTCGTCATCCCCCTCTCCTTCGCCGTTAGATTCCCACTCTTCTCTCTCGTCTCCACTTTCGCCTCCGCTCGCCTCTCCTTCCTCGGCCTGCTCCTGTGCTCCATTGGGTGTCGAGTACATCTCAGTAGTGGCCTAGAGGACAGCAAACAAGACAAAAGTCAATCGACTGATCCAAAGAGAACAAATAAAGAAAGCAAGATCACAGTCGGAAACGCAAGGTCAGACCTTGTCCACTTCGTATGTTTGGTCGAGTGGAGGAATCCTCCTGGCTCCTCGGGGTTGTCCTTGTTCCCTGTGATACTCGACAGCCACCCTTCCAACATCTCGTCAGTGACCTCCTCTGGGTGAATCCGAGTGGTGTCTTCGAGACCCGAGTACAGCCACATCGGGTGGTCACGAGCCTGAAGCGGTTGGATGCGCCTCCGAAGGAAGACTTCCAACAAGTCCATGCCAGTCACACCCTCGCGGACAAGCTGAACCACTAGACCGACCAGCACCTTGACTTGCGCCTTTTCCTCCGGCGTCACTTTCAGAGAGGCAGGTTTTTGTGCTCGATTCAGAGAAAAAGGGGGAAGCCCAGTCGACTGTCCTGGGGTCACCTGGTCTTTACAGTAAAACCAAGTCGACTGCCACCCACGGACTGACTCGGGAAAAGTGATAGACGGAAAGGAACTTTTTCCCCTCATCTGGATCGCCAGGCCCCCGCACAGCTGGATCACCTGCGTCCGTTCGTCACTCGACTTGGCCTTCTTGACCGACTGAGAGCGGCAAGTGAAGATATGCTTGAAGAGTCCCCAATGGGGGCGGCAACCCAAGAAGTTTTCAAACAAGGAAACGAAAGCAGCAAGATACACAATAGAATTGGGATTAAAGTGATGGAGCTGCACTCCGAAGAAGTTCAAGAAGCTCCGGAAAAAAGGATGAGGAGGCAGAGAGAATCCATGATCGATATGGGTGGTGAGGAGTACGCACTCACCATCAAGAGGTTGGGGTTCGACTTCTTTCCCCGGGATACGCGCAGATTCGTGGGGAATGAATCCCCCCTCGACCAGATCATCGAGATCATCCTGCCGAATCGCCGACGGCATCTAGTCACCCTAGATCCAATGCTTGGGCAGAGCAGTCCTCGAGGAAGATCCGCCCCAAGCGGACTTCTTCCCCTTCCCCTGCAACACCGCCTTCTTCGCGCGCTCCAGAGCCGACGTCTTCTCCTTCACCATCGTCGCCGGCGAAGCTCGAACAGACCTACGGCACCAAGGTGAGAGCGGAGGTGGCGGAGGATCTTGTGAAGGAAGGGGGAAAAGTGAAGGCGCACTATTCGGGGGTCCTGAGCCGGCAGCTTATAAGAGGTCGCTTCCGAGTGGCTGACTAGTAGGCCCGGGCAATCCCGTCAAATCCCGCAACAGGCGTGCGCGCGGTACGTGGCGAAAAAGGTGGCGCGGGGATCAAGGAGCTTCTGTCCTATCCCATCCGATTACTGCGCCCGCCCCCGTCCCGCGCGCTTCCCGAAATTCAAATCTCGCAAAATCCGCGGGCCGCCGAACAACTCGTCGAACAGAAGATCCCTTTCACACCGTCACTTGGAACTTCACAAGTAAAGAAATTCACTCGCCAAGAGGCCAAGAATGGATCAAGGCGACTGAAAGAAGTTGACGACGTCATCCGTGATAATTGATCCAAAACAAGACGTTCATATAACATGAAGAACCAGTCAGAAAGATCCCCAACTCCTTCCCCACTCGAACCTCGATCCATTCGGGGGCTAATGATGAAGCTATGTACCTAGGGTAGGGGCATGGACCTAAGTACCCTACCCAAGGACATCCCTAGAAGAAGTCACCTTTCAATCGACTTGAAGGTATCCCACTCGACGGATTCAAGACACTCGGCCATGAAGCAATCACTCGACCAAGATCCAACCGCTCGACTGCCAGGAGATCTAAAGTCACCCTGCACGCAAACGGTCGGTCATTAAGTAGCTTTTATGGTCATTATAGCACTTTATTAGGGGCGTTACCAGTAACCCCCAGTCTTAATGTACTTTAAACCCTGCATTACTGAGGGCTGGAGGGGCCAGGCGAACTCTATATAAGCCACCCCCATCCTCAGTATCAAGGGTTCGCACCCCTATTATTCATACACACATAATCCAGTCGACCGCCTCCGGGCATCGAGACGTAGGGCTGTTACTTCCTCCGAGAAGGGTCTGAACTCGTAATCCTCGTGTGCTTACAACTCCTCCATAGCTAAGATCTAGCCTCTCCATACATACCCCCCTACATAACTGTCAGAGTTAGAACCACGACAGGGCTTTCTCAAATCTAAGAGAAATTAATGTCCGATCAAGTTTGATGTTCCACTACCGAGGTCCTTGCCATAGTCCATACAAGATTTTGTGTAACTTCAGTACCTTGTGCTCTTCCCCCTCTTTGATGAAACCCGGCCGTTGATTCACATACACATCTCCTTCTATCTCGCCGTTCGAAAACGCGGATTTTACATCCATATGATGTATCTTCCATGATTCCTGAGCTGCGAGAGCAATGAGTAATCTCACCGACTCCATCTTTGCAATGGGAAAAAACACTTCTTTGAAGTCCATACTTTCCTCTTGCACATACCCTTTGGCCACAATCCTCGCTTTGTGCTTCATGCACCCTTCAACATCTTTCTTGACCTTGAATTCCCACTTGAGCTCTATAGCATTTTCATTGTTGGGAAGATCCACCAGCTCCCATGAATTATTGTCATGGATTAACCCCAACTCTTCTTTAATAGCATGATGCCAACACTCTTTTGTATTTGCGTCTTCAAAATTGTTCGGTTCCTCAATGTGCAAACATTGCCATCCTTTCAACTTCACCGGCTCAATTGTCTGAAGCTCTTCCTTCAGGAAGAGATCCGATACAAGTTGCACGTGTACTGGTGTAACTAGCTGCCCCACGGTTCAGTACTGTCGGGGGCGAGGACCAATCTTCTGGAGTTGCCAAACCTCCTTTTCCTGGCGTTTCTTGTGAGCCTGCAGTGCACGGGCTACTATTTTCTGGTTCAAGCGAGCCTTCATTGGCTGGCTTATTTTCTGGCCCATCTCCTGGACTGCTAGCAATCAAAACCGTGGGAGCCGCGGACATGCCATGCCTTGCCTCAGGCACCTGCTCGTCTGAGCTGGCCGGCTGCCGCTCGATGCCACGCGCGCGACACTACCGCCTGGACTCGCGACGTTGGATGTGCAGCGACTCTCCATGTCCGTGCAACTCCCTCTTGCACTGTCAGACACCACGTACGTGCCACACTCGTCAAGTCCGAGCGCAGTTTGCCATGTGTCATGCCTAGTTGCTGGTACGACCACACCGAGACGCATTGTGTCGTGGACTTGTGGCGCCACGCCTTCGCCTAAAGTAAAAACTTTTGGGTCGGTTTTGGGGTTGTTTATGGGCCTCTCTTCCAGTTGACCAACATAAAGACTGCTTCTCCATGGTCGAGCACACGCTGCTTTCGCTGCATCTGATTCAGCAATGTTAGCACTTAGGTCTGTAGCATCGACGCAAGTTTCGGAGTCACCTCCCGCATCAGTAGCATCGATACGAGTTTCCGAACCATGATTATGAAGGTGAACTTTTTCTTCCACGAGCGCGACAATTTCTTTAGTCGGCGCTTGAAGAACTAGATCCTGCTTGTCCATGAGTTCACACATCAACATCATGTCACTTTCATTTTTTTGCTGTGCCATGAGCGCCTTCTGCTTCGGTGCTTCCTTGCAGTCAGCCTTGAAGTGGCCGACGAGGCCACAATTATAACATCTCACTTTTCTAATGTCAAACTTTCTCCTCGGTGGTGGTGCAGCCTCATCGTTCGAGTCGTCCTCCGAGTCGATGAAGTTCTTTTTCGCCGAACGCTGCATCCCCTTCTTCTTGCTGCTGCTCGTGGATCTGCCTTGCTTTTCCTTTGACAAAGCGACCCACTGTGCCCTTCTGAGCATCACAAGCTCGTCGCTCCTCCCATCCCCAAGACTGTACCGCACTCGCTCATCGTGAGCCTTATACCGTCCGACAAGATCGTCGATGTAGAGAGTCGCGAGACCGACGCACTGCTCGATCGCCGTGACAATTTGCAGGTACCGGGGAGGGGTCGCACACAAGAACCGCCAGACAACTGAGGCTTCCGTGAGGTTTTCTCCAAGCACACGGATCCGATTGACGAGAGTAGCCACCCGTGAAGCGAACGTGTCGACAGACTCATCGTCGCCCATGACCAAAGTCTCGTAGTTCCTTAGGAGAGTTTGGAGATTAGCTTGCTTGACGCGGGTGTGTCCCTCGAACATGAGCTTCAAAGTATCCCACACATCCTTCGCCGTTTCTTTGGCGATCAGGTGCTGGAGGACATCCATCGGCATCACCGAGTAAATCGCCGACGCCGCCTGCCGATCCTTCCGGTGCTCAGCTCCCTCCTTCTTGAACGCGTCGCCTCCTGGATCGACCGAGTCCCATAGCTCGTTGGCGCGGAGACCACACTCCATGAGTGCCTTCTAGACCCCGAAGTTCTCTCGATCAAATCGTGGGTACGATGAACTCACGGGAGCAGCAAATACTTTAGCCGCACCGGAGTGCTCTGCCAGCTGCTTGTTCTTCTCGTCTTCCGCCATGATCCTCCGTTACCTAGAAGATCAACTTGCTCTGATACCAATTGTTGGCCCAGACCCGACGCCGAGTACTTTCCGGCAACGGTGACGATCGACGACGAACAACGAACCTTGCTGATGCACTCTCGTCGAGATAACTTTACGCCGAGACACACCACACCACAAGGAAGCTTGATCTCCAATACGTATGTGCACAAGCTAGCACAACTCAACCTGATCGATTCCCTTGACATGATGTATATGCTAGTACTTGTTGCTAGTAGCCGTAAGCTAGCTAGCTACGTGACCGACTTGATCGATCCTTCGACGCACAACTCACGCACACGAGACTCCGGCGTATTGCCACAGGCTCGTATCGAGCCTGTTGTTGATCTGTATTAGTTCACAAATCATCGTGATTACAAGCCAGGGGTACATGACTATATATACTAGCTACAACTAGTCTAGTCCTATTCGGTGATCAGGTAGAAACCTACACGGACTCTTACTTGTATATACTAGTAAGCGTGCACGTGCAATGCACGTCTTGTTAAACTTCAAATGTGAATACTTTAAAGATTAAATTGTCAAATCCATATATATGTGCAATGATTTGGATGCATTCCATAAACTCTGCAAGTTTAAATTTCGATGAAGTCTCCTACAATGTACTGAGATTAAATACATCACCGACATCTATCCCTATTGCCACTTGGATAGAATAGCTATAAATTCCAAGACTCTTGTGAGACATTACTGAATCAACATCAAAGGCATCCGACCACCTACTGGTCTAATGCACATATATAAGTTCTCAAAATTCCATATATGAATGTTATCAAACATATCACAGCCCCTTCACAGTTTCACCTAAAACAGTCTAAACCTCACTATATAAGTTTGAAGAGACACATCAACTGAATGTTCTTATAGATTTTTCATTATAAGATGGCAAGGTCTCAAATGAAATCACAATTTAATATTTGTTCATCAGGAAAAGCTAGGAAGCAACCAGAAAATAGTGAGATAAAATAATAACACCAAAAAATATGTGCCAATAAATGTGAAGATAAAAGATCATAGTATTAGCTCATGTTTTTCTTCATTCTACAGTTACCACTAAGCTTAAAGAAAAGATGATTTCAAGTTCTGAGTACATTAGTTAGCAGGTCATTAGCATTGGCTCATGTTATCAATGGTAACATGCTACTGTAGCTCAGGCCACAAACATTCAGATTGTACAGAATACAAAGCAAAGCAACATCTATAGTACATTGATTCAAATAATTTCATGTACATTTTGTCCCAGAAACTTGCACTGTGATCTTGTGCCTTGTTCAGTCAGATTGCATTTCAGACACAATCTGAATTTTGTTTGGTTTTCAGCACAGGAACCAATCACAGCACCGGAACCGAGACGACACGTGGTCGATCTTCCGGATGCGCTCCACCTGTCGCGCCGACTGGACTACCCACCGGTTCTGTCTCGCCTCTACCCTTGCCTACTTCTTGGTCATGTTGTTCTTCGCCCGCGCCTTCATTTGATCGGCATACACCTGAAATAAAATTTGTACAATTACAAACAACTGGGATTTGTTTCACAGTTTATTTAAGAGTATAAAATTTAGAGCAGAGCTGGCTGAGGGATGGTGTGGCGGCACCGGCTAGTGCCGCTCCTTCACTGCTCCAGGCTGTCATTTGGCGTCATCTCTGTGCCTACGCTTCTCGTCAACACCGACGACGACGACTGCAGCACTGTCGCCGGAGCAGCCGCCTGGGTGTGGAGCTTCATGTCAATTCGGCGGAAGTATTTCCTCTGCCAGAGATAGTCTACTTGGGAGGTTACATTCTATGTGCCATCCTCCCATCTTTATTATAGGCATCATTTCAACTGATTTTAAATTGGCATCAGGGTGTTTAATTCCTGTTGGCTAGAGTTCAGAAGTTATTTTTCTCAGACATTAGTATTTCCAAAATAAAACCAATAAGGTTTAGTACGGGGACTATTTTTGAGTTATTGACAGGAAAAAACAAACATGTGCCTTGTGCATTAAGTTCACTTTGCAGGACAATATATTGCCTATAATCATATGTTCACTGAAACTTTCAAGAAATGTTCATTCTGCCATAGAACTATGATAGTACTATGATATACTGAGTGCCTACTGATAAGTCAAAAAGGAACTTTTACTATTTTCATCCCATCAAAAGTTCAAATAACCAGATCATGACATGTAGGTCAGAGATACACCAGAAATTCAAATGAGCAACAAAGTGGCATGTAAACGAATCGAATAATCTAGATAGTACCTTTACAAGTGTGTTGTAAGCCTCTAACAAGTGGTCAGCAGCTGGACCAAACCCATGCAACCATGAAACCTCCATCATGTGGGTCCAAGGATGGATTTCCTACAATGACAAATAACTTCTATCTTCTCACAACTCAAAAACACATGGAAAATGATAATCAGAAGTACAAATGATATTCATGTCAAGGCTGCTTGTCTGGAATATAAAGAGGAGATACATGGGGAAAATTACATAACGATGCATGAGATATTCACCTCAGTGTATGTCATATTGAAGGATTTTACTGTTACGGGAAACGATTGCAAATGTTCCCTCAACTTCAGCTCTGTCTCGGCATAGTCTTCGTTCAGATTATAGTCATACTTAGTAGCAGAGAATACCCTGTTAGTGCAAATAGTATACTGCAGTGCACTGTCAAGAAACTAACTAACACAATATGCATTGGAATTTCAGATAGAAGTATATAAGTTGATTTTAAATTTATGACCAAATCACAACAGTACGAATACGGAAACAAGATCCAGTGCTGAATGTATACCTTTGAGGCTAGCTCTTGGACAAATCTGTTTGCAGATTTGACATCTATTTGGTATACTCAAGAGAGCTTCAACTCTAGTTCTGCTATATTAGACCTGCAAAATGATAATCAAATGAGTGAAATTGTGTTTTTTCTTGAAATTGCTTGTCAACTGGGAGTCACAAGATGGCAACATAGATCATAGTATTTTGGAATTATATGGTTGCTAGAAATCTTCACCTTCTAAGACAAGAACATCGAATTGGGTGCACTTGCACGGGGTAAATTGATTGTATTTGGACATCTTCAGGAAAAGGCTTGCACTCCTCTGTATTAATATGTGCATGTTTCTCTGGAATGGAACCTACAAGATGTACATCCTTTGCTAACTGCTCATCAACACTACCAGGGAGCAATTTGTCAGGTAATTTATATGATTCAGATGCCCTAATACTGAGGTTAAAACATCATATTATACTTTCTGTACAACAAAGTATTTTTTTTGAACGTCACAAAGTATATTTTGAGTCAGATAATCCTTTCCGCTTACAGTGCTGGAAAATGTTGGACTGAAAATAGCTACCGATTATCGTATCATATGACTGTAAAAATAGTCTTATGTATGATAGAAAATAGAGACTTATGTATGATACTATGCAAGAGCGTAATTGGTGGACAAAAAGTGACCAACTATGTTCTAGTTGCTAGCCCTTAAGTTGTCTTAAGATCTAAGAGAAGTAGTGGAAAACAGAAATGGAAAACCTACAACATTTTGCCATCCAAAATGTACAGGGCTGATCTGAGAGGCCAATCAAAAAGAAACATAAGAAAGCCCAAACAAAAGATAGCAATCTCACAACATGATATGCCTCAAGAGCATCATTGCCATGTAAAAATGAAACATGGTTGAAACATTTTCCTGTTAGAAACTTTGCGCATATCTGCAGCAAAGTCCATACATCAATGATCAACAAAGCAGTGCGCATTTCTTCGTTCTTGAACAGTTAGAACTACAAAAGCACGGACAAAAATGTCAGAGGGATAACAGAGAGAGGGATGATAGCTGCTCAAAGAAAAATGACAGGCAGTACACAGATCGTTTCTAAACCAACCACCACCACATGTGGCCTCCGAGCTCCAATTCCTTTCCGTCGTCGTGAACTCCCTGGTACACATGTGCATCAATTGTTTAAATAGAAGGACTATTTTCTCATTTATTGATTCTGTGTATGTAGCAAGAGAATTACAAAAAGAAACATGTGTGCCTGTGCTATGCATTCATATTATTGTCGCCCAACATCCACAAAGCATGCTTACGTAAACAGGAACTTAGCGGATCATTGAGGACACTATGTAAACTGGAACTTAGCTTTGATTATTGAGACACAGAGCAAAACCGAAAGTGATATTGTGTAATATCGAATCTGATAAGCAGGTGGTTAGCAGACATCACAATTCAACTTCCACCCCCCACCCCCCACACACACACCAAAACATAAACCCAAAAGGGAGGAGTTCTAAATTGAAACTTTGTTAATTGAACTATTTTGACAAGCAGATACTTATAATCACAGAGGCTGCATATGACATGTGATCGTTAGCCATGCTCAAGGCACTCGGAACTGGCAATACAAATGGGCTTGTACCTTGATGGAGGTCATGTGAGTTCCCCAAACTGGTCGTCGTCTATGGGTTCATCGTTGGGAGTTGGGACTGGATTGAGATGCAGGACCACATGCTGGCAACAGCAGCAGGTGAGGAGGGTGGGTGGCCTGGCGACTGGAAACCATGGGATGGGTGGGGGCGGGCGCGAGGATCATTAGCAGGGGTCCTCCGGTGGCGCGCTCAACATCAGATCGGGTAGGGCCGCAACGCCTTAGCCTCCGGCGGCGGCGGCGGCGAACGAGGAGGCAGACGGGTCCCACTTTGGTGCGCGAAATTCTGATCGCCGGGGAGGCGCCGGTGCCGGGCGGTGCAAGAGAGACCCAGGGGAGCGCACGTAGGTGGCGAGGGCCTGAGAGGTGTGGGGAGGTTTTTTGGAGGCGCTAGAGATCGTGCGATGGTGCGAGGTGTTGTCTTCAATAGCGATGCAAGGAGTTTTCTTGGACTAATTAGCGGCAACATGGGTGCGGGCTGTGGAGAATGCCAACCATGTTTTAGTGCTAAACATTGAAGCCGCCTGGATCATTGGATCAAGCAGTTTGGATGGATGAGATGAATTGGTTCTTCGCCCTCTCGTGCTTTTATAGGGGTAGTAGATATACAGGAGCGGACACAGACACAAGTTGTCGTGTTTAATTCTAACACCGTCGATCATCCAAGAATCAAGCAATCACATGAGCACGACATCGAGATTTGTTAACGAGGTTCACTCATATGACTACATCTCCGGGGCCTAATTATGGGCGCTCCTCCCCATGACACCGCTACAATAATGCTTCGGTCGCCCTGGACATCGGCACATGCTGCCGGCTTCCCCTGCGCTCCAGTGCTATTATGTTGGCATATGTTACATCGTGTGTCTACCCCCACTATATATGAGAGGTCTAGGATACAAGTGTCCTACTAGGACACGACTCCGTATCCTATCTAAACACAATACAACTACAAGTCCAACTGTAACCTATCTCGTACACAATATTCGACACAACTCTAACAAACTCCACCTTGGCGAATATTCTCCACCACCTTGAATTCGTGAATGCGTCAAACTTCCATGTACACTGGACTTGAGCTTATCCCATGAGTACCGTTGCTACTCGAAAGACTTCATGTGACTCCACCTGCAACTTGTAGTCCCGTCATTTCTTGACCAGAGTCAACACTCGAGCAAAATTAAGTTCCTTGTTACTCTAACTTGTGCTCCCAACTTTCAGAGTATCCGTCCAACGACATCACACACTGATCACCGACCTGTGTGAAAGTGAACAACTGACATATTGTGTGTCACACAAGAGTTACCTAAACTCAACATCACCGCTCCTTTCTTGACCGTATGTCTGAAACTTGAAAGAATTTCACCATTGCTCGTAGTCATCCCGAGTCAAATTCGCAGTTGTTTCACCACATGTATGACCACCAAAGCCCTGGCCTGTCTCCTTACCCCGTGCATACCGCACGCCTCGCTGCTATTACTGCGTCGAGCCTCCGCTGTCCCGGTCGAGTCTCAAGGGTAACAAAACCACACCATTCAACCCCCACTTCAGAGTACCACCGATCATCATCGACCGATGACAAGTTTCACGCTTTCATCAAACCACTTATGTCGTAGCCCCTCAATCAGCACCGAGTGAAGTCCTCTAGACTTCAGCTCCACCTTCAATATCACTCCATGGTAGATGATCAGTCCACCCTCGCGCCCCATCAACTTCAAGCTCCGTGTGTACATCACCTTGAATCAACCCCGCGCCATAGTCTTGTTGAAGCCACACATGTCCTCAGACCTGTGCCACGTGTTTCCGCGCCCAGAAGTCGGTCACCATCAACATCACGCTCCTATATCGACGTCGCCGATCCCACCATCGTCTTCTATACCACCGACTTGCGTCGATCCCGTCAGACTGTCCAGTCCGACCCAGCCGAACTCGTTCGACTGCACGACACGCTCAAGGCTCCCAAATCATCTTCCAAGAATTCCATCCATCACATGATAATTCCATCACAGCTGACATGACTTTTGTAACGCCTTCAAACATCCCTGTTGTGCCATCAAATCTTTCACCCTTGTTTGCCATAACTCAAGGTTTTCAGTCCCGTCGAACTTTTCCACCTCAAATCTGATACCGGTCGATGGCGCCACAGTTCTTTGTACGGCTGACCCTGCGAAAAATTATCCAAGCTTTCCTCACCTGATGCCCAAGTACACAAGCAAAACCTGACGTGATACACCCTCATGTACTAATAGCAAAATCCAACCAATCTTGGTCTTCACGTGTAACCACTCCAGGCACAACTCCAATACTAGCAATTGCTTTGTCAATGCCTCTTTGCTAATTCCCGATGGATGTGAATCACATGTTAATGGATTTTCCCTTCTGCCGAAACGATCTGTCTCTTGCCTCGCTGTGTCACACGAGGACTCGATCCTCCTTTTGGTCTCCAAACAAATCTCAATCGATACCTAGCTGTACACGACTGGTCTTGCGCGCCTCCGTATGCACGCGTACACATGCTCACCAGCTGCCCCTTGGCCAGTGACTTGCCTGCCGGCCTGCAGTCGTACGGCTTCTCCTCGGCCGCAGCCCACGCACGCGCCTTGCGCTACGCAGCCAGCGTCTCGCCCTGCTGCCTGTCTGTCCGCGCGCGACACGCCGCCGCATCTTGCCTGAGTCGCTGATCTAACGACCTGCTGCTGCAACTCACCACCGACTAGGCATCCAACCACGCGATTGCTTCTTCATCCTCTAAATCAACATTCCACGACATCCGAATAACCTAGCTCTGATACCACTTGTTAGAATAAATCTGAGGCATACCGTCAATCATCCGAGGACCAAGCAATCACATGAGCATGACATTGAGATTTGTTAACGAGGTTCACCCATATGGCTACATCCCCGGGGCCTGACTATGGACGCTCCTCCCCATGACACCGCTACAATACCGCACCCGGTCGCCCTGGACATCGGCACATGCCGCCGGCTTCCCCTGCGCTCCGGTGCTATTATGTTGGCATAGATTACATCGTGTGTCTACCCCCACTATATATGAGAAGCCTAGGATACAGGTGTCCTACTAGGACACGACTCCGTATCCTATCTAAACACAATAGAACTACAAGTCCAACTATAACCTATCTCGTACACAATATTCGACACAATTATAACAGAGGAGATAAATGGACTGCGGGTTCGGTTTGATAAACACGAAGCTTTTCTTTTTTGCAAAAACACGAGTGCGACAAGAATTTCTGGACCGAGAGAGTATTCACTCGTATTCTTATTCGAGCTTCATTATTTACTTTCATTTTACTAGTGAACATTATAGTACGACCGTAAGAAACTAGTAAGCTATAAAAAAACACGAGGGGACTTGAAAGAAACAATGAAGAGAGGTGGAAGTTCCCCCGGGTCTGTGAGCTTGACTTTGTGGCCACGCAGTCAATGATCCATGCCTTGAAAGACGGCTTCGGCCTTGTTGCTCCTCTACGACTAGCCACAATGGAGAGTAGCATACACTAGTAACATACACATATTCCTAGACTATATTACTACCTTCATAGTGGGTACTAACTTAAGTATGGTAACATGCAAAGATTTATTTATTAGGTTATAGACTCATATTGCATTCGAACATGTGATGTTACAGTAACTAGCTAAGTTACTACAACTAGCTCTCTTCTTATTAGGCTGGTCACAATGGGCAAGAACATAAGCTAGTAACGTACACACTTTCCTACACTATATTACTATCTTCATAGTGGGTAGAAACATCTATGTAGTGTCATGCAACGATGTATTTATTAGGTTATAGACTCATTGTTTCTTTGAGTGTGTGATGTTCCGTAACTTAGCTAGTTACCACAAGCACCCCTCTCTTCATTAAAATGTGCCACATAAACAAAGTTGTATTGGAGTGTGTGATGTTACTCCTAAGTTCCTCCCCATTGTGACCAGCCTTAACTCATTGTCATATAAGCAAATTTGCTGAGTTGGATCCGATGTTACTGTTAAAGTTACTCCCACTGTGACTAGTCTACTGCTGTTGTGTGTGGAAGCACAGTACATCATGGTCTTCAGAAACTATGCAGGGAAACCCAATGCTCACTACTATTACTATACATATATACCTATTAATTTGTAAGGTGGCAGCACCGAGGAGCTGGCTGTCAAACTTGCAGTAGTTGCTAACCCGAGTGGAGAGGCCCTTCATCTCCCGATACACCTCGACAAAGAATTTGTGCAGTAACTACTCAATGACCACACTCCGCCTCCACGATAGCTTCGGTCGAACTTGTCCCCACACACGTGGCCCGTCAATTAGACAACAAGTTAGAGCATCTCTAGCCAATCCTCTAAAAGGTTATAGAGGTAATTTTACTCCCCTAAAGATGAACTCCTAAACTGTATAGACTGTATAGAGGAGTAAATAATTTACTTCTCCGCCCCGCGGGCGCCTATTTTTACCCGGCCGTGCAACCTTTGAGAAAAAAAAATCATATCCCTCCTCGGCTGCACTCATCCCACTCACGTGCTGCATCTACTTCAACGCCTTCCTTCCCGCCACAAACGACGCTTCGTACTACCAACCGCGCTCCTCGTCCATCCGGGTTTGGGCCTCTCTCGCCGTCTTCGGTGCATAAATCGGCATACCTACGGCCCTCGTCGCCGGCATCGGATTCGACCAATACGGTGCTAGAATTTAGTCTATTTTGGGACAGCCTAATAACTATTTCAAAAATTCCTAAATAAATCTTAGATGTCCACTTAGACCATTCGTTCAAGGCAAGGAATACTGCTAAACTTTAGTCCCGCATTGCTAGTTTAGTGAGAATTGGACCTCCTTATAAGGGAGGTTCTTTCCCCACTTGTATGAGCATGAGAACAAGAAGGACATCCACGTGCGCTTCTCTGCCGCCCGCCTCGTCACCACGCGCCGCGCCGTGGGTTGCGAGAATGAGCCGAGCCGATGTCTAAATTTTGGTCACGCACTATGGATATACGAAAGGTCACTCCGGAGCTACTATGGTGGATATTGAATACGAACACTGCATCCTTCGGCTGCTGCCTGCTCGTTTCGACTCCCTCGTTCCCTTCAGCCTCCCGGCGCAACCTCCTCTTCACGAAGCTGCACGAATGATACAAGTTCCCCGCTGAATTTGAAAACACAAGCCTCAAAGGGAATAAAGTGAACAATGCTGCCCTCACGAAGATGAGCACGACCATGTCTACATGAAAAAGCAATGTGAAGAGAATGATCGAGAAAGGTGAGAGTTATGAGAAGATCAAGGAGAAAAATCCTTCGATCATCGAAGATGACTACAACGACTTCAAGATCAATTGCTCGAGCACCGCAAGTTCCGAATCAAGTAAGTGGGGGAAAGAAATGCGGGAGCTGAACTTAGGGGAACACACACTCGGTCCCTGCGGTTACAGAGTGGCGGAGCCTATATGGGACAAGGAGGAGGCGGACTGTGCCGAGCAAGGCCTACCGCCCCTCTTTGATAAATATGGTGACAAGCAGACCAGGAACTTTGTGAGGGCCCGGTACAAGAAGGACCCGAAAACAAAGGAGCTTACCACGGATCCGAAGACCAGGGCGCTTGAGCTTGTTCTGGTAAGGAATACACCCCCGCGTAATTAGCTCCATATGGTTGCATTCTAATTAATGAAGCCAAATTTCTAAATGGTTCACATTCCTTCCGCAGGCGACTGAAAGCAGTAGTGCAGGGTCGACTAAGAGCAACCCTTGGGACACAACTCTAAACAGGGCGTTGAATGTAATGAAGAACAAGGATAAGCTCAGTAAGCCGACGTCGGCTGGTCGTGTGGCCGGCAAAGGCTTGTCGACAAAATGGTCGTCATACTATAACACTGGTGGGAGAAAGGAGAAAAAGACCAGCTCGGAAAGCCAGGCGCGCGAGGTTCAAGAACTCAGGGCACAAGTGGCGCGGATTCCGGAGATTGTCCAAGAGCAAGTGCAACAACAACTCGGAGAGACGATCACCGCCATTGTGCCTACCTTGATCTAGGGGATTAGTGCGTGGATTGCGGGCGGCCAACAGGGGCCGCCCCCGATTCCTAGCTTCACGGCCAGCAACTCGCAGAACGCGATGGCGGGGCCATTGGTGTCTCCGGCGGAGGCGGCATTGGTGTCTCCGACGCCGGCACGGGAGCTTAATGCACCCGGGTGTACGTCGGCCGGCACCTCTGCAGCAAGCGGCCCCTCCGTCAACTGCACGCCCGCAGTTGGCGGTGCCTCGACATTAGCCGAGCTCGACGCCATCATCACGGTAACTAATTAAGCCTCTCTCGGCCGAGGACTTCATCTCCTTGCCTTTGACTGGGCATCCCTGACGCCCTACATGTTTTCGCAGGGCGCCGCCGACGTTCCGTGCACTCTCCTGCACTTCGTGAACAACGAGTTGGTCGATGTCGCCAAGGGCAAAATCGTTCAACCGGGCAACCCCTTGTTCCACGGTACCTAGATGCCATCCAACTTGTTTAGGGTTCAATTGGTTCGGGTGCTGCCAGGCTGCGACGAGTTGTTACCTCCGATTCGACCCGTCGGGGCCGGTGATGATGACGTGATGACCCTCAGCGCCTGCCTGAGCTCGCCCCTGCTTTGGCCGAAGAGCCAGATTCGTTTGGGGGCGGGGGACACCACCCCAAAGACAACACCGCCAGTCGTGCCAGCGCCAAGTCGGCCCCATGGCAAGACCGCCGCAACGGTGCCGGACATCCCTATGCCACTGGATCCAAACATGCATATGGCACAGGATCAGAACGACGACGACGACGATACATTTGCCAACGTCGATCAGTACTTTGCCGATCATGGGTACGGTGGCGACTTCATGGGGCCTCCTTCTCAAGAACCCAGCCCAACAAAAGACGTGCGCGATCTAGCTGGTACCGTGGAGAAGCCAAGTTGCAACAGGCGTCGTCTGCAGTTCAGCTCTCAGGAGACGCCTCCAGCTGCCGACTTCACTGAGCCTCAGATAGGCGAGGTGCGAAATATGATCAGCCCCAACACACTCAAGAAGGCGGTCTGTGAGCAGAACTCGGTCCCATTACAGGAGAAGAAGAAGGCACGCAAAAGAAAGACTAACAAGGGTGCGGGCTAGCCAGCACCTAGTACGATCCGTGCTCAGGACAGGCCACCTTCACCTGAGGATATCTCGAGGAGGGTGCATGTGGCGAGTAGGCCGATGCTACCGAGAAATATGCTCGATGCTGCAACCGGTGCTATGCGGAGTCTGCATGACAGTGTTCTTTCTTTGGAGAAGCGGCGTCTCAGAGAGAAGGATGTGGCATACCCGATTTTCGCGGCCAAGGTGCCAGAGGGCAAGGGCTTTGTGGATAACTCTATCGGGGGTACGATCGTCCTGCGGTTTGATGACATCCATGCTATGTTGAACCTTCATCCGCTGCACTACACCTCCGTTCGTCTATTTTCGCCTAGTATGGAGATGCGGATCATTCGTGACAAGACCCCGGACATCGTGATAGTCGACCCCTTCTACATGCGTGCCAAGATCTTGGGCAGCGCTGGGGACCGGCAAGTCGCGAGTTCTTACCTTGAAGGCGTCATTCTGACAAACCAAGATAAGGATAACTTCCTCGTGCCTTACTTTCCCGAGTAAGTCCTCCCCTCAACCGCCCCGTAACATATGAATTCTTAGATTTCGATCGTTTTTTTAACATTCCGTGTTTTCTGCAGTGACACACGTTGCACGCTCATCCTCCTAAGCCCCAAATATTCCATGGCCACGTATTTCGACCCGGACCGTCAGTCGAACGTAGACTACACAAATGTCAAGAAGGTTCTTGATGATGTTCTCCCCGGCTACGTCAAATCTGGAGGCACCTTCACCAGGCCTATTCGTAACTATGGCAAGCACGTGTTCTCCCACAATACGACGTTCTGCTGCGTCAAGCAGCCGCCTGGCGGTCAGAAGGGTGCCTACTACGCCATCCATCATATGCGGGCGATTGTACGGGACCATTATCAACTTCTGCTACCGAGTAGACTCAACGATTGGGCCGCGAGCGTGTCGGCAATCCAGGACGCGGACATCAGACAAGAATTCTTTCGCATCCAGTCGGAGTTTGCGGAAATCATCCATCAAGATGTCCTTCGTACCGCGGGGCAGTTCTACCTCAGAAATCAACCGTCCAACAGTGACATCGACACAATCCTACAAATGCAGGCTGACAACGCCCGTTCTTTCATGACTCCCACGATAGACGGCGGCTTCATCCACGCTTCGGTCCCTTGAGTCTCATGTTGTAATTAAACTTTAATGAACTTGTAGTATGTCTCTTTGGTTTCGAGAGTCGTTCAACTTAAGATGTAATCGATGCTATTAATATCTTGCTTTTCTCTTCCGATTGTTCTGTTACATACTTATATATTGCTTATGTATTGTCTGTGAATTGGTACTAACGTTTCGTTTGGCTACTGCATAGCGATGCCGTGGTATGTCGTGTACAAGGGTAAGGTTCCCGGAGTCTACGACGACTGGGAGGAGTGTCGGAGACAGGTTCACCGATTCAGCAGTAACAGTTACAAAGGGTACGCCACTAGGGCCGAGGCCAAATCTAGATACGCCCGCTATCTAGCAGGTGAGGGGAGGGAGCGTTGGAGGAACCGGATGAAGACGAGTTTCATCATGATGATGCTCATCGTGATGACCGCGGCTCTCTTCTATGTGATGGTAGTTTAGATGATCGATATCGACTTGTAATGTGAAGACAAACTCGCGGTCTCGAGACTTGTAATATAATGTTCTATCTTTGTTCGGTCTTTTCAATTCAGAGACTAATATGATGACTTGTATTCGGAGACTAAAATGATGAATTGTATTCAGAGACTAATCTTCTATTGTATTCGATGAATCTGTTGTTGATGTGTGCTGTCTATATTTTGTCCAATTATACATTTTGTAAGCTGTGCAAAAAACAGAAAATAAAAAAATAAAAAAACCTAATATTCATACTAATGGCGCATCACATCATAGTGCGCCATTAGTATACCAAAGGATACTAATGGCGCATCATTAAAGAGTGTGCCATCAGTATGCCGAAATTACTAATGGCGCATCTTGCTATCGTGCGCCATTAGTATGCCAAAGCACCTGGGTATACATGGCCCCCTGGGAGGCATACTAATGGCGCACTGTTGTATATACTAATGGCGCATCTGGGGTGCGCCATTAGTATACCAGATACTAATGGCGCACCTGTGGTACGCCATTAGTAAAATATACTAATGGCGTGCTACTAATGGCACACCACTAATGCGCCATTAATGGCCAAATTAGGTGCGCCATTAGTAGGCCTTTTCCTAGTAATGTCACCTCCTCCTTTTGCGCCTATAAAAGGGAGGTTGCTCCTCTAGTAGGCCTCCGAAACTGCACCTCTTTGAGTCGTGTACGGGAGAAGGGTGATAAGGTTTTTGAGGAACGCTCCGCGCGACTACTAACTTCTTCGTCACGGACGCCCCGGACTCCGTCGACTACTTTCCCGACGTCGATAACCTACTCGACGACATGGCTGACGAGGACACCGACCCCAAGTCCAGTGCCGCCGCTGTGCTGCTGTCCCGTACGTGTTCTTGTCCTTTCTGTTTGAGGTCCTACCACAATTCCTTGTTCTGGTGATTGCCCTAGATATGTTAGGTTCTACTTCATATATGAAACTTGCCCTACTTTCTGCTCTAGATAAGAAGCTTGGTTATGGTTCATATATGCAGATGTTATTTACCTTCTCTCTGTCTGATCGCATGACTAGTTTTATCCCTATTATATTAGTCATGCTTTATCTAATATTTCTATTAATAAAATCATTCGGTAAATTGTTCATATTTCCAACATACGGAAGCCAGCGCGCCATCGTGTTTTGGATAGATTCTATGGGTACCGAATCGCGCAGCCCCCGCAACGACTCTGCGCCGCATCTCGGTATGGCAACCACTTGTAGGTGCTCGGATCTCACTCATCGACGGACCACTGGCACAGCCACGTCCGGCGGTCGTCGGCCAGGCTTGGCACTAGCCCAATAGCTCGTCGGCTCCCCGCTACCATTCATCAAGTGTGACGACTTCCGATGGATAGTGTTGTGTGGAGTTTCAAGCATGCCGAAACATCTTAGATGGGTGTTTTTCAAGTACAAAAAGGATGCGGTGAGTGCTTTATGTTACAGTTGTTCCGCGGATTCATCGCAATTTGGAGCTTATTGTTTGCTCAAAATTGTGTGTAGAATGGATGCAAGTTTTGGTATTGGGAAGAAGAGTATATCCATCTATTGATATCAAGGAATTTGATAGATGTTTGCGCACTACTTGCTATAGTAGAGACTAGAGACGATGCAATATCGAATTGTGTGAAAGCAAAGAAGTAAGAAGTGTGCAAGCTCGAGAAGCCAATTGAGGAAACCATCAATGTAGAAAATGAATACATATAGAAAATATTAATCCAACTAGTGGAACCAATTTTTAAGGTCGGATTTCTATTTAAGTGTGTAATTTTGGTTGTAATTTTCTTTGTATCGGTTCTCGTAGCAAGGAATTTTTGAATCATGTACTCAGGTGTATCAAGATGTTGTTCAATAAAAAAAGTAGTAAAGTTTATTTTGGTGGCTGAACATTAAATGAATTTGAAAAAATCCACTAAATTTAGGAGATCGGCAGGTCCGACCAACACATAATGGAGTAAAACTTCTCCCAGTATGATTTACTCGGCGGTTTACTTCTCTATTTTTTAGAGGATCGGCTAAAGATGCTCTAAGCGACGTTTCAGCACACTAACTCAGTAGTTATCTTTGCTTGTGATGTTCTAGAAACATGCATAATTTCAAGATCCAACTGATATGCATTTCAGAGGTATGTAAGTTTCATACCTCTAAAGTAGTTATGTGCTTGAACATGAATATGTGCGTGTTCACAGAACTCCACCGTTTATGATATTCTAGAATTATGCCAAATTTTAAGTTCCAACTCATATTCATTTCAGAGACATGTAAATTCTATACCTCCTAAATAATTTTGAGCTTCAACCAAAAACTTTACTTATTTATAGAACACTCCATTGCTACAACATAGTTGTAACTTCTGAGGTTTTATTTGAAAACGTGCAAACATGTTTTATAAGTGCTATTCACTGTTTTTTGATGGATGTTTTCTCAGTTATACATGTGTCCATGTCTTGCCTATCTGAGTCTCTGTTGCCCTTGAAGCGGTCATCTATGTTGTCTTAGCGTAAAGGTCAATCTAATAATGTAGTATAAGAAGGCTGTCAATTTAGTTTGTTCCTGAAACTAATCACGTTTCTACTTGGTACATAGCTAGTTTTGTGTGGCACGATAGAACTATATATTAAAAAGAAATGAAAACAATACTAAACATATAGTTTGGCCAAAAAGTTACAAAAGGCATGCATTGGCAAGACCTGCCACTCGAATTTAGTGATTTGTTTGCACTACTTACCACTTAAATACTAAATCAATGTACTCTTCATTTCTTGCATCTGCGAAACTGAATGCACTGTAGCTATGCTTGTTCAAGTGTTATGAATCGTTTCAAGTATCGAAAGACAAGAAAAATTATTTATCGATAGGGTTTTTTATATCTGTGCCCCTGGTTCCTTAGCTCTACTCATTCATCCACACGCTCTTAAATTTTGCTCAGTTTTGCTCACTCCCTTGCCCGAAACCCTCAGAAGAGGTCACAACGGACGTCGCCGTCGGGTCAGTGCTTTGACTGTTAACTATGACGAGTGGGGCCGCGTTGGGCGGTGTAGCTGTTTGACCATTGGGTTGTGGTTTCGTTGGGCCGTCCCTTGCATTAAACGCCTGCGCAAGCCGCCACGACAGAAGCCTGCTATGCATGCACCCAGCAAGCCTGCCTGCATGTGTCGATGCGCGCCGCCATGATGCGCCGACCCGCCTGCATGCGCTGATGCGTGCCGTCACGATGCACTTACCGAGCCGCTTTTGTGCACGTCAGCCATCACGGATGCAGCGACGGTCGCTGCCGCTGGTTCCTCTCTTCTCGCACGCTTGTCTCCTCGATTTAGAGCATCGTTTTTTACGATCAGTTGCAGCCTTTGTGGCTGCATGCACTAGCTAGCTGGCTACATATTTGTGGCTTGTGTAAAAAAGAAGGGTTACTAACAAAGCGAGCTCTATAAGAAAACAATCAACAAACATGTAGTTAGGGCCAACAAGCCCATAGCATGATCACATAGTTGAAACTAGGAAGAACTTCATAATAGAATAGATAGAAAGCTTAATAATAGAACTTGATAAAAGGCCAACAAGCCCATAGCATCTCCAACATAGTTCAATTACAACTTAACATAACATAGACTCAAAAAAAATAGATAGAGGGTTTAGAACCCTAGACGCCGCCTTCACCACCTCGCTCCTCCTCCGGGCGCCCTTCACAGCTCCTCCGGGGTGTTGTCGATGGGGTATGGAAGAGTGTGCATGCGCGACGCGGTGGGGAAGATGTTGGTGTACTCCGTGAACATGTTGTGGGTGGTGAAAGCGATGAACTCGCAGCCACACCAAAACACCTGGCCGAGGAGGTAGAAGGCACCAAATGTGTTGGTGAAGTGGGCAAGGAGAGCAACTGCCACCCCGTTATGGATGACTCCTCGACATGGAACATCCTTGGAGATCCCCGCAGGAGGTGGTGATAGCCGGACGTGAGGAAGAACTAGGTGAAGTTCCTTGCGGTCCTCCACCTTGATATCGCCCACACACGTAGTGTGCGCTCAACGTACATGCCAGGAGGGTAGAGCCTCTCCAGAACGGTTGGTGGAAAGTGGTAGGTTGGTCCGGTGTACTGCATAGCTGAGGATGTGCTAGAAGAAGGAGAAGTGGTGGAAGAGCAAGAAGGGCAGATGGCAGAGAGTATGGGAGATGGATGAGGGATGGCAGAGGCAGAAGGTGGCTTAAATAGCCGTAGTGCTACGTGTTATTTGGCCGAGGCAATAACAGGGTTAAATTTGAAGTAGCCCATTTTCAAGCCCACCACAGCATCGGGAGTGCACACGCGTGGGAAACGGTGGTTTGAGAAAGAAGAAGAAAAAGAAGCTAATTGCATGCATGGGAATCCGTGGTCATATATATTATATGAACAAACAAAGAAAACATTTGAATAGTTTGTGGCCATTTTGCATGATAAAATTAAATTTGGCCCTTAAAATTTGGTCATTTTGCATTTGTATAGAACAAAAAGAACTAAATTTTGATACACAATGTCAATTGATTCCAAATGATGCAAAAAAAATACAGAGCCAACACGTTCACAAAAAACAGAGCAAATGATGCAAAAAAATGACGCAATTCGACGGCCCAACCAGAGCTTGGTTTCCTTTTGGGCCCAATAACAATGTTTTTTTCACGGAGTCAGTGGTGGGCGAGACCAAGAGGATCGCCTCTCACGCATCACCCCACGATCCAACGATGCGGAGCCGTCCTTGTGATCTAACGGTGTGGAGCCTGCATGCAGCCAGCCCACCTAATTCATTCTAGAAGACCAAATCTAAGGGATGTCGCTTGGCGCGAGGGTATGATCGGACGGCTGACATTGGGAGCTAGGGTTAGGTGAAACCCCGCGGGGTTTTGAGGGATTTTGAGCTGGTCAACGAGGTTTCGAAGGCTTTGACTGAGCATAACTAATTTAAAAAAATCTAAAAAAATATGAAACCTTCGCCGTTCATCGTTTTATAAGACAAACTAACGAGGAAAAATACTAAACTTGGTCTATGGCAATTTCATGAAAAAACCCTAGCTGGCATGATCGAGGTCAAATGAGCACCATTAATTTAAAAAATATCAAAAAATATAAAACCTGCGCACAATGTTGTCTTATGTGACATGTTACCAACAAAAAGTCATATACTTGGCTATGGTCATTTTCATGAGAAAACCTTCACACATATGAGCTATCATGTACATGATTTCATAGAGTTCAAGGAGAGGAGGTAGGGTTACCTTCTGGTTTTTTTTAAATTAAAAAATCAAAAAAATCACCAAAGCTTTATTTCAAAGTGAATAAGAAGGATCTAAAGTTAGTTTTCCATTTTCATATTTCAAACGTGTTTTAATAGTTTTTATATTGAAGCATATGTTTTCAAAAGAAAATGTAAAAATATGAAGATTAATTCAAAAAATAGCGAGACTTCGAATCTACACTATGAAAAGTGAATATGTGTTAATAAAAAACATTTGACTCATTTAGAGTATGTCGAGAAAAACTTGATTACAAATGGGCTGTTTACCCTAGCCTGGGAGCTCATTTTGAGCACATTTCTCAAATGCAAATTTATTTGACTTCCTTTAAATCACTTCAAATTTTGTACACATGATTTCCTACACAAACATAGATAGTTTGCCAAGGTTTTACTTGTTTTTGCATTTTCTTAAATTTATACTGTCCATGTTTGCCAAGGTTTACATGATCTCATTTGGAGCATGCATTTGATTTCCTACACAACATGTGTGATCATTGCAGCACCTAAAATCATAGTTCACAACATCTAAACATAACTAATCATAGATTCAGGACAGACAAATATACCACATGCAAATTTAAAGACAGGCAAATATAGATAGCAACCAGATTACTAGCATCAACATAGCCAACCATAACCAAATTCATGAAAACTAAATTGAGTTCAACAAACCATAATCAACGAGATTCAGTTCAACAAACCAAAAGTAACCCAACAGATAAACTTAAATATTCGGTTCACAGCACCACATCATTGATCACATCACGCCGGAGTCAGGGCCTTCGCGAGGGCGGCATGCTGCCCCCTGATCATGTAGTCCTCCCCGCAAATCGCTACATCCTTCGCATGAGACAGAAGGTGATCGAAGCAGCCATCCCTTGGCTTTGGCTTGATGGTGAAGTAGGGACTAGACTTGCTTGCTCCCCCGCATGCGCCCATCCGTGCTCCCGCATACGTGGCGTGATTTGATTGAAACAAAATAAGACCTGGCCCCACCCCCTTAAAATCAGGGGGGAGATGATTAGATTAGAAAGAAAAAAGATAAAAAGACAGCCGTAGGATGGAGCGGGAGCACGGATGGGAGCATGGGGAGGGAGCAGGCAAGCCAGATCCGAGAAGTAGGGGTTGTGCCACTTCTTGGTCTTGCAGTTGGAGAAGGAAGCAACTCCCTTGGCCTTGATCTTCACCACCTCCTTGGCTGTGAAGGATGCCACATCGCCCTTGGACACTTCATCTTCAGAATCATACTGCACACATGAATGAGTTACACTAATACATTATAGATTCATGGATACACTATGTCAAAGGAACTAAATGAACAATATAAATTTCAAGTAGGCTTACCTCATATTCTTCATCATCACTTTCCTCTGGATCATGCGGGTCGTACTGGGCCAGCTTCCTCTTTCTACCCCCCCCCAACCACCATCCTCCTGAACATACAATTACATCCATCACTAGTAAATACGGAAGCCAATTGAAAATTTAGATATGCACACATGACACATTGATCATAGGGCTAATATACTACCAATATACTATGATCATTGTTTTGCATTTTCCATTATCATGCACACAAATTGAACAACAGAGCTAATATAACTACATATTGTGGACAAATTTATATACTAATGAATCAAGGGTTACTTTTGATTATGACATTCAAATTTAGATTGTGATTCATACGGTAGGATTGTGATTCTAAACATAACTAACTTCTTAATCAATGGATTCCATTTCGGCATATGATATTCAAAACCCCAATCTGAGTAGCATTCAAAAACAAATCTGATAGGGACCCAATCTAAGGCAACGAATCTGAGTAGCATTAAAAACCCCAATGTTTGAGCACTAAAAACAAATCTAATAAGCATGCATCTGTTCACAACATCTAGCATTTTTGCAATGAATTTATCCAAATCTAAAAACCCCAATCATTGTAGCACCTAACATCATAGTTCACAACATCTAGCATTTTTGCAACTAATTTATCCAACAAATCCTAGTACAAAAACCCCCATCCCCCAACCCATACAAAAAACCTCGGCCCATCCGTCAAACCAATTACTCTAACCATCTGAACTACCGTATGAATCACAATCTAACCAATGCAACTAGGGAGAAACTAACTCTACAAGCTAAGCAACTGCAAATACCTGCTGCTTCACGGCAGGTGACGCATCGGGGCACTAGTAGAAAAAGGGCCATTTGTCCCGGTTCATAAGGCACATCTGTCCCGGTTGGGGAACCGAGACTAAAGGGTCGTTACTAATGCCCTAGGCCTTTAGTCTCGGTTCTTATACTAACCGGGACAGATGGCCTCCACGTGGCCGCTCGGCGAGCCCAGGCACGAGGACCTTTGGTCCCGGTTGGTAGGACCAACCGGGACCAATAAGCTTCCACGCATCAGCATTTCACGGGCTGTTTTTTTAAAGGAGGTGGTTTAGGGGTTTTGGGGGTTAATTTAGGTTGGTATAGGTAGCTAATAGAGATATGTGTCCTCTCTTATCTCCGTGCTACTACTACTGCTATGCCTAAACATGACTTAAATTGAAGTGAGGCAACATGTGGTGCATGTCGAAAGTAATTCAAATCCTAACTTGATCAAGTTTGGATTGTACTACTTTCGACATGCACCACATGCATGTTGCCTTCACTTCAATCCAATCCATGTTCATTTCACCCGCTGATATATACTAACTCTTCAGGCTCGCATCATGCATCATCATATATAATAACAAGTCTACTAATCATCATCATACAACTTTTACTCGTTATTAATAACAAGTCATACGATCATCATCCTCATAGTCATCGAGCCAACCCTACTTAATTTTTCTTAGCACATGATCATCAATATTACCTAGGACCTAAATACCCTCTTAAAGGTAAAATAGCATAAAACAATATAGATCCTGACTCTCCATTATGGAGAATGGAGATCATCCTGTCTCCAATTCTTGCGCTTTGCTTCCTTTTGCTTCCAAGAACCTACTTACGGCTGTCCATACATTTTTTCCATCCTTTGATTCGCATGTCTCCATTCCTTTTAGAAATCTGGTATGGACAGTTGAGATTCGTAGGATGACCTGGCTGTATGTTCAAAACATTAATGCTACCTTTCTGATACATCAAATGAGGCACACAATTCTCTAGGATTATCTGTTGAAAAACATAGTAACAACTTCATAGTTAGCAATGTTGTATTAGTTTTAGA
The DNA here is from genome assembly GCF_018294505.1 of Triticum aestivum. Taxonomy (NCBI): domain Eukaryota; kingdom Viridiplantae; phylum Streptophyta; class Magnoliopsida; order Poales; family Poaceae; genus Triticum; species Triticum aestivum. Next base: position 52,123,781 of record NC_057812.1, on the reverse strand, counting down.
AGTATGCAAAAGATGCATGGATGTCGTAATAGTAAAAAATCTTACCAGGGTATCTCCATGGTAGTTATTGTAGTTCAACACATGCACTAGTGGCACGTATTGACCATAATGTTGAGGAGTGTGATTGTAGATATTGTAATTCTCAGTGTCAGTACAAAATTCGACCAGATGATTTTTCTCCTTGTAAGTTAATTCGGAGCCATCGGTGTAGTGGGTTTTGTCTACCATCTCCCGCACATTCTTTGAAGAATGAAAATAAGCTGTCAATAAAAATAAGCTGTCAACTATTTTGATATAAACTATGTTTGAGAAACTCAGATAGTAGTAGAATTGGAGGCGTATCAACAAGGACCCAAATGTCCATATTGTCTTGCTTGATTTCAGGATCACCAAGATCCATGGTGACAAGCATACCCTCATCAAAATGATATATCTTGCAAAGTGCTTTCCATTTTTTGCAACCAAAATGCGTTACGCTCTCAGAATTGTACAGCTTTACTTCAAAATCCACATCATGATGAGTCCTTAGGTGAATTTTCTTTGTTTCGAAACTTTCATGGTCTTCAAAAACCCATCCTCTTCAAGACATAGCGCCTTGCATGGCATGGGATAAGCTACTCTAATTGCAAAAGATGAAAATTACATGTTTAAATAGTTGTACTCATGCTTAATTACGAAAAAACACTTGTCGTCATTGCGTACCATTTCAACATCGAAGGTCTCCTCGAGCTTAATGCTGAAGCGCCGATCATCGTCCAGGTGAGGCCTGTCGCACAGACCTCGATCGTCGTGGCACCAGCTGCACTCCCCCAGGAGACATTCGTCGTCTAATGACGACATCTCCTACGTTCATCATTCAAAGATTAAACTTGTACAATTAAATATATGTACTACAAAAACTAAATTAGATCATTAGTATTCATCATGGGTTGACTATCGGTCTGTCGAGTCTTTTCTTGAAAACTCTCAGCTCACGTGGTGTATATATTTGACTCTCGGCGATGGTCGCTCCTCACTTCATCCCCGAGTGCATTACACCAAAATGTCTAGCACAAGGGAACGAAGGAGAAGCGACCCCCACGACAACAGTCAGGATTCTTCGTCCTCTCATATATATGGTGGAACTCTCCCTCGCAGATTCCTCTCTGACATTTGCGACCGTCGGTGATGGTCGTTACTCCTTCTTCCCCTAGTGCATAACAAAGGTCTAGCACCCGGAGAAGAAGGAGAAACGACCCCCACGACAACAGTCGGGCTTCTTCGTCCTCCCATATATGGTGGAGACTCGACAGACTTAAAGTCAACCCGAAATATCGTTTAATTATCTTTCTAAAAAAGGATTTGGCTGGTCTCACCTCGAGGTCGGAGGGGGTCGGTGACGGGGACGACGGCGGGGATGATGGAGGGGGGCTCCTAGATTTCTGCGAAAACAAAAACCCTATAAGCTATCAACTAATCATATGCATACGCCTTGCATAGTGCTCTCCAATTTTAGCATTCAAAGTAGGAGTAGTTTTCCAATTTGAGCATTCAATAAGCAAAATCAAATCGCAAAATAAAGTAGTATTCAAATTATGATGCATTCAATTATAAGAAAAATTACATCATCTCTTGTGTCCGTACATCATCGAATATTATCACTAATACACCTCGAATAATATCATACATATAACATCGCTAGTACAGCTAGAACCGTAGCCCCCGACGGGTATCGGCACGGGCGGTGGACATCACAGGATCGCTCCAGTGAGATCCCTGGAGAACCTGCCAGATATTGTCGAACCTGCCCTCCAACGCAACCATGTAGTGACGGACGTGCTCGTCCTCCTCGCTGACACGGTGACGTACCACCTTCGCGGTGTCTGGAAGCCTCGGCACCATCACTGGACCACGTGACCGCCACCAAACAAGGATCGGGTCAACGACGGGCTGGCTCCTCACCAACCTACGCCCCCAGGAAGGTAGCACATCCCAAAACCATCCCGACGGAGCCCAGTCCCGGACATGGCCCCTCTGATCAAGTCGGGCTCCTCCGCCGAGTCAACGACGAGGATGCGGGATAGGCATCGTCGACGTCGATGCGGGAATAATTGCTTTAACTAAAAAAATAAACTAATTCTATTAATTTTGTTGCTAAAAATAAACTACTCCGGTAGTAAAATAAACTAGTTTTATTAAATCAAGTAGTTCAACTACTAAGCACTTACTATAAATAGAATAAAGTAGTACCATGGTAATGGCACACTGTACCGTGGTGCGCCATTTCTAGTTTTGGAAAAAAATTGTTAGTAATGGCGCACCGTGTGTGCGGTGCGCCATTACTGGTTAAAACTATTAATGGCGCACTGTGCGCTGGTGCGCCATTAATAGTTTTGGTAAAAAAATAAAAAAAGTTCTAGTAATGGTGCACCGTGTGTGTGTGTTGCGCCATTAGTAATGAGGACACTAATGGTGCACCTGTACATGGTGTGCCATTAATGTCCATATTGGCTATAGCCCTTTTCCTAGTAGTGCAAATCATTTCTGTAGTTCCAGACTGCCCACAATAAAGCACAAACTCCTACGCGAATATGTCTCGTTGTTCCAAATAATGTGTTGATAGACCTCGGTGGAGTAATATTAAATGCAATATGGAATGTCCGACATAGGACTTTGGCAAATGGGCAATCAAGAAAAAGATGTTTGATAGTTTCATCCCGATCATAGAAACTACACCTACTAGGTCCTCTCCAACTACGCATTGCCAAATTGTCCTTGGTTAATATTACTTGTTTATGGACAAACACTACAAGGATTCCGTTCTATTGCAACAAAATTTATTGCCACAGATCTCTTTCGTTGCAATAAAATGCTATATTACCACAAAATTCTAGTTCGTGGTAATAGGATCTACATATTGCCATAGTTTCGTTTCATCATGCTAGGTACTCACTTTGTTGCAATAGAAGCCATGTATTGCCACAAGCTGCATTAGCGTTGCAATATGGTAGTGATATTGCGACAGTTGTGTCCCGTTGCGTGAATTGATCATTTTGTTGCAATAAAGACTAGGTATTGCAACAAAGTGAATCTTCGTGGTAATATTTAGACATATAATGCAACAATTTTGATATGTTGCGCTAGCCATAGATACTGTTGCAAAATACACAGCTTCTTATTGCAACAAAATATGTATTGGTTGTAATAGGGCGATTTTTTGCCTCACTTTCGTTGTGTTGCAATACTATTACATATTGCGACAACTTGTGCATCCATGGTAATACGTACAATATATTGCAACCATCCTCTAGTGTTGTGGAAAAAGGAACAGGATATTGCAACGATATTCTCTACAATGCCCCTGATTTTTTTCACTTATTTATTATACTATTTCTCAGGATCCGATTAAAGGGGCGTACTAGTTCATAGAGGTATTAACACATTTGGTACCACAAATTGCACCTACGTTGTATTTTAGTCAGATATCTTGCAAAGTGGACATCGGTGGTACCACAACTTGAAGGTACGTGCGCTTGCTCGCGGACGCCCTTCACTTTAGGGTTTCTTGCACCGCCAGGGTCTCCTCCACTCGCCCTACTAACCTCCTCCGATAGCAAGGTCATCCTCGGCACTGGAAAGACAACAAGCTCACTGCCCTTCTCACCAAGGTGAGTCATGAGCACTGGGCAGCAAATTCTCACTTTCTCTTACTTCCTAATTTTTCTGTATCTTTCTTGATGTGATTGTATGTATTTATGTGCTATTAATAAAAATGTATAGCATCCAAAATTCTCTCACCCTACAACACGCTTCTCTACATAGTTTAGCTATCCGATTTGTCATGGATTACTTCCTGCACAATGTCGTATTATTAGACAGGATGGGTCGCGCTATTTGTCACCCTGAGTGAAGAATGCTTATTCCTCACCCCACCGATAGAGCGCACCATCCAGAGCCAGCCCGTCCATGGGCTTCCAGCGACATGATTTTGGATAACCACCACCGTAAGAAAAGATGCGAGAAAGCTAAAGAAAACTTCCTTCGCCCATTCTGACCAGCCAGGCACCAAAGTAAAAAAGCTGCGAGTCTAAAGTAAGAAAATATTGTGTGCGCCCATTCGAGCCAGCCCACATTTTCCTTTTTTTTGGCTAGAAGCCAGCCCACATTTTATAACCCCAAAAGCAAAATTACTCTTGTAACTTTCTTATTACACACTGTAACATAGATATAGGGCTGACGTCTGACATAAGTAACATATTTAAGGCATGATAAATTGCAGCAATCTATCGAAATCAACCTTGTGAGACTGCAACGTAAGACTTGCCCCAACATAAGAACTATCAGAATGACCAGTGAGACCAAAATTATGCCACATAAATAAACATGTTTTTGTCAGAAATAATTGACGAGAGAAAATGTAATTTCAAAAGAAAGATCAAAGGCTTACAAGTTAGTATACTCCTAAAAATTGTATGCTTGCCTGCCAAAATCAGTACAATCTAGGCTTTTTCTGTACCAATATACGCACCGCCTTTCAAAAGACTAAACAATGTCTGGATCACGTCAACTTTTCACTCTGTGCACACCCGCGTTACCCGAAGGGGACTACAGAAGTATGTCTAACAAAACTCGAGTAAGTATCAAGTCAAATACATTGGGGAAAAACGAGATGCAATTCCACTGAACTATACACATATCAGCCAGGATTCAGCCTGCATTTCACCTCATGAGATCAGCTTGTGTATCGCCTCATGTACAGTTCAGAAGAGATTAGTTCCTTATGAATTTCTATATTTGTCAGGCGAACAAAGCCATACATTTCTCATTTCAATGGTGAGTAATTTTCTTTTAGTACCTACAATGGCAGAAAGTATTCCGTAAGTATCCCAAGTATATATAACAAAATGAGTACACGAGGAGAGAAGTGTATAATCAAAGGGAGCACATAACAAATGAGAATCATCTTCTTCATGCTGTTTTCCGCATATGGAGTTCATGAGCAGGAATACAAAACGGGCTGATTTTCACTGAACTTGTGTAGAATCACGTATTTTGAAATGGCAATAAGACATGGGCCACTACTTGAAACTGTAATCAATATTCTTCAGACACCACACTGAGTCCTTCAGCAACCATATAGAGTTCAAACAGACAGAATATTACCTATCTATTTCAGGGATTGCCTATTTTCTTCAGCAAACCATACAGAGTTGAAACAAACAGAATATTACCTATCTAGTTCAGGGATTGCCTATCTTCTATCTAGTTCAATCATGCGATTTCCTTAACTGTACTGCCGACTCTTGGTAACATAAATAGTTAGTAGTGATCCGTGATGAAAAACAGACAATGTCAATGGTTAACCAATTAATAAACCCCTTCACAGTTCAAAGACCATGTTCCCTTAGGACGAAATAGAGAATAGGAAATTCATTCAAAACCAATTCTGCAATACTAATACGTGATGGAGAACAGCTATTGTCAATGTGTCAACAATTAAATAAATTCACATGTGTTTTTCACCCAGAGAATCCAAGACAGGAGCAACAAGTCAAGCAGCATGCACCAAGGGAGTAATTAGATTAGGATTGAGAAATATTAGTTACTTATCCGGGAAGCTGTCCACCTTTTGATGGCTTTTCCGTTCAAATAAAGATGGCTCTTGCTAGCCACTGTGTTTTCACCCTCACGCTATATCTCAAATCTTCTCATTTTCAGTGGACTTCAACTAGACAAAAGCGATCTTTCATAGAATTATTGCATACAAGTAAATTTTGATGTCCTAAGCAGAGAAATACACAGGTAGGCGGTCACTTATCACAGGTCGAAGTTATTTTTTTTTTTGGAATCAAGAGTATGTTTTGATTCAGTTCACCAGCAGCAAGTATGAGATTATTAGTCAACTATACTTGCAACTAAAGTGGCTCCTAATTTGCAATTCTAACTATTGATCAACTACAACACGTGAGCACATGCACAGCTGTATTTGAGTTCCTTGCAGATTGCAAAAGGAAACATAGACAAGCAAATATAACTGGGCCTTTATTTACATTGATTATTAAAGAACCAATACCTGTGCACTATAGAGAAATCAAACTGGAACCTGGTCGCAGCATCAATGATTTGGGCTCTAAACAAATTTGGCAGACAACAAGTGGAATTGTAATTGCCCAGGTAAAGGCTAAACATGCTGCACCGCCGCTCTTCCTCAGTCATCAATAATTCCTGGTTGTGCTCCTGCCTGCCAATAGCTAGTAGTGATCAACAAGCCAAGAGAAGCAAATCAGCAAGCTTAAACATGTTTGATCATATCCAAGACAACAAATACAAAACAAATGTAGCGTGTATCAAATATGAGTATATGACATTTGATATTTAGACTCAGTTAAGTACAAGAGGGGTGCATCGCAATGCAGAAAGCATCAAGTTAGTTCTCTTTGTCAGCATTGTTAAACGATCAAAATAAATAACAAGATATTCATCGACTAATGGTGAATTGATAAGTATATATGCTGATGTTTCTTACCCTGAGTAAAACATGATTATGGCTGTGGGAGAACCTACAGGCGTACTGTCCTCCAGCAAACCTTGACGGAGTGCCATTTTCTCGCAGTGCATACATCACCTAAATTTAACAACTAATGCTAAAGAACATAGCATATCTTTATGCTACTGACCTCCACAAATGTGTGGTTCTACATACCAATAAAACCGCAAGCAAGGGAAAATTAGTCTACTACTTCAAGATTTCAGCAGCAAATAGGTAAGCAATCGGGAGCATTTTTTCGATAAAACCGTATGGCTCTTCACAAACACAGCAAAATCTAAATTTGCTGCACTTGCAATGAAAAATACAGAGGGAAACAGGGGGAATAATCATACTTTTGTTGTTGTGGAGGTAGTAGGTCGCACGGGAGGCAGGAAAGCCAGTCCCGGGCAGGCCAGCAGGATGGTGGAAGAGCCGGAGCAGAGCCAGTTGGCACCGGAGTTGAGATGTCGGGCGGTCCAGCCACGCGCCCACGGGCAGGATCGACCAGCCGAGATCCACAAAGGAAGAAGGCGTCGAGCGGCGGGTGGCGGCCGGAGCCAGTTCAGAGGGAGAGGGGAGCGCTAGGGTGGCGCCGGTGCGGGCTGCTTCGTCGCGCCGTCATGATGTGGTTGCTGGATGCGGCCAGCGCTCGGGTCGGGCGGCGGCGGAACAGGGGATCAGGTACGAGTTGAGGTATGGAACCTGTCCATAAAGGACTAGTATTTTAAATTTTCTTTTGAGGATTTGGGGTAGTTTTTTTAAGCTTACGTAACTCCTGAAATTACAAGAAGAGGATTTCGTCATAATACAGGACTTTCATGGGAAATAAGAACTTGATGATGTAAACAAAGAAGCTGTTTCAGTTTCATCGACTAGTATTTGACAAATAAGTGTGTTCATGGTGCAATCAGACCAATATACATTAGATTTGCACACCAAGAGATTCAGTAACAGTATTCTGTTCATCCAATCTGAATCACCATTAGTTTGAGGGCTACAATAGCTTTTTTTATCTCTTACCAGCTCAGTGCAAATACTGTATCCCAACATATGTGGAATGAATTTTTCAAATAAAAGTTTGGTTGCTACGAACATATTCATTTTGAGATTTCAGATGAAAGGCAGCTTCGACGGCGTCTTCGCACTTCCTCAATAACGCTTCCTCGACCGGCCAGCGAAGACGGCGTCTTGCCGGTTTCCCGATCCGCCACTAGAGACGACATGACAGTGCGTCCTCGACCCGCTAGCGGTAACTGCGTCTTGCCGGTCTCCCGATCCGTCGCCGGAGACAGCATGACGACACTTGCTTGACCCGCTTGCGGCGACGGCGCCTTGCCAGTTTCCCGACCCGCCACCGGAGACGGCATTACGACGCTTCCTCGACCTGTTAGCGGAGACGGCATCTTGGCGGTTCCTCGATGCGCCAGCGGAGAGGGCAAGACGGTGCTTCCTCGACCCGCCAGCGGCGACAGCCTCCGCATCCTCTGATTCTTCCGTCGATGAGGAATCGGTCAAAACGTGTGGGTTCTTCGTCGATCTGGCCGTCGTCGATCCACCATCGGAGAGGCCTTGTTGGAGCTTCCACGATCCGGATCCATTTTTTGACATGTCCGCCTCGACATTTCGTCAAACACGTAGCAAGTCGGCCGGTGCGCCCAACGAGTGCTGCCTATGCTCGGTCGCCGCTGCTCCCGCCCCGCAGCTCCGCCCTGCTACTCGCCCGGCAGCAGCAGCTCGGTTGAGAGAAGCCGCCCGCGCCCGCCTCTGCGATGCTCTCAGTCCGCGCTGAAGCTCGTGCCCGCTCGTCGTGCTCTTGCTCGCGCGGCCACTCCTCCTGCTCCAGCTCGTGCCCGCCAGTGCTTGCGCTACCTAGTCCGGCTTTGGGTGTCAGGGTTATGTCCTGCTGCCCGGAGCTCCGAGCTCGCCTCACCGTGCCGCCGAGCCCAGCTGCCATGCTCGTCGGCGCCCCGAGCGCAAGTAGCCGAGCGCGAGGCGTCGCCCCACGCGCACAGCTGCGACACGCACGCCCGATCTCGCGCCCGATCTTGGGTGTGTGTGGCATGTGTTTGTATCGGTTGCTTCGATGTATGTGATGGTTGCTTTATAATATAAAGTGGGGGAACTCTTTTTAGTTCGTTAATTGGCTTCCTCAAATGGCGATGACTATACAAATATCGACGACGAGAACGTTACAGGAGAGGGTGCCGGATCGCCCCTCCATAATTCTCGAATTTGGTGGGTTTTTATTTTTTAACCACGATATAACTTTTACAAACAAATTTTAGTATTTCCTCCGTCTCAAAATAGATTTACAAACTAGAACATTCCCTCAAAAAATAATTACTTTTTTAAAATAAAAATAATTACTTCCCACCACCTAATTTAGGTGTACCGTTGTTTGCGCCAATATTTTTTAACCTCCCGCTAAAAGATCCCAAATTAGGGTCTTTGTTCCCACCAAAAAATAGCTTATATTAACCTTTCCCCTAAATACCCGCCTAACAGAACCACTCCACGGCGTCTTCACGGGAGATTGGATCTGAGCTCTCGTCCGTGGTTCCTCTGTGCTGCCGACGTCATGACGGCGTCAACACGGCGAACCACACCCGAGTTAGCTGCACGGCGTCAGGTTATTCCTCCCGATCTCCTCCCTTCCTGTAACCTCCGCTCCTCGATCTCGCCCTCCTCCCTCTCCTCTGCGCCCGCCGACATGGGCCGCGTCTCCGTGTCCTCGGCCATGCCGGCGGCAGCAGCGATCCGGTCTGGCGTCGGTGCTGACGTGGTTCCCGTCTCATCCCCTTTCCCATTAATCCCGTGTCTGGACCAAGCACGACACCACCTCGGTGTTGCACGTTGCGACAAATGCCCACCCGGGCTCAAACCCCCTCCCCCACGAGCTCCTCCTCCTCGACGCGCCGCTCTCTTCCTCCCTTCTCTCCTCCGCTGGCCGCTTGGTCGTAGAACTAGTCAGGGCAGGGGACAACATGGCCGCCACCAAACAGCAGCCGCCCCTATACATTGTCGTCGCCGACGACCGCCAGAGGAGCAGCTTCCCCTGCACGCGCCCCATCCTGCAGAGCGCGCTCCAGCTCATGGGCTGCAAGCCACACCACACCTTCAAGGTCTGTCTTCCCCCATCTTGCTTGTCCCCCAATCTGTCAGCTCACTTCTTTTCGCTTCGGTTCAGTCTGAATCTTTAGATTAGACTCAGTATCCTACCATCTCTGCCGCATCCCTGAACCTCCATAGCAAGCGATGTAGATCAGTTTTTTTGGTATTCCATACTCCTGATATCCTACCTCAATTGGCTGATGGGATCAGTCTCATAGTGTTTTCGTTACAAGTAGCGAGCGATGTACATCTGCCTCATATCCTGCTTCAATTGGCTGAACCTTCAGAGTGTATTTAATTGTAGTATGATGTTCACAGCAGGGGCGGAGCTACTAGGAGCCTCCCTGATGCACAGGCACCAGGGTCGATGTTGATCTCTTGAAGCGATTGTGTAGAGTTGTTTGGTCGTGCACCAGGTTAGGCTGACAGTGGTGCATCAGGTACAGAGACAATCCCACGGCAGCCTTGTTCGGAACTGGTTCATGGGTAGGCCAGGTCTTGTTCAGACGTGGCCATGCCTTGGCGTAGCCTTGTGGGCTGTAGCCTTTTGGGTACGTTTGGTGTGGCTGGGCATCAAGGCGTCAATGCCCTTAGGTGTTGTAGGGTCACGCCGACACGCGATCACTCGACGAACCACATCGGATGGGCGACGCTGCGCTAGGCTCGGTCTTTACACCTAGCATCATCCATGCTAATCCGATCAGTCACTGACCTCAGCTCCAGCTCAAAGGTAGAGTATGACATATAGATGTAGTAAATCTTAAATCTCGGGTTAATCATTGCAAAAATTTTGCTTTTAGGCGGTATCTTCTTTAGATTTTTTTAGTTCTATGTACAGGGGTATTCTGAAGTTGAGAATTCAGTTCATTTACTTGACTTTATCAAATGTGGATAGCCACAAGACTGGAGACGCGAGACTTTGTGTATAGTCTAATAATGTTGCAATAAGTTGCTCCATCGTCGTATTTTCCCTCCTTTTTTGCAATAATTGTTCATTCACATTTTTTCAGAAACTATTGCCAATGTACCAAGTCTTATTCAGAGATTGTCAATATTGTTGGGCGTGTCCTGCTCTCCCTCTTTTATATTTGGTTGTTTGGTCTCACACTGAAGGTGCTAGATGTAATGTGGACTCAGGGCCAGAACAGAGAAGAACCAGAGCAGCTAGACTCGGGTGTGTGTTCAAGGCAACAAATGCCCTCTTTTCCACTGAACCACCAACACATGCTAGCTCTACTCTTTTGATGTTCACTTACACAAAAAAAGACCACACTGTATCCATACCCGTGCATGCACAAGCCCACACTGTACTACACTATTTGGGTACACACTCAGTACAATATCTTCAGCTTCTACAATGGCTTGTCTGACTGGTTATATTTGGTTTCAATAAATTAATAGGAACGCAGCCAAAAGAACGCCGATAACCGTAAGAAACAGAAGACAAAACATAAAATTGGATCAAAATCTTACTCGCAAGTAAGCTTTGAGAAGGTATGAGTCTAACTAAATATCTATGCCTCGCTTCTAAATATGGTTTCGTGTTTGAAGCATCTCATTGTTATATTACTTGCAGAGAAACTTGAAACTCACCCACACAAATGACGGAACATGGTCTAACACAGAGTCCTAGAAAGTTTGCGGAAGTACACTGACTTTTGGTTATTCTATAGTTATTCAATGATGTGCATTCGGTGTGTTTCATCATTAGCTGGGATTATTCATGCGTTGGATCGTGCTATTCTTGTTTTATCTTTTATATAGTGTCAATATTGATGCCGTACCTGTAATTGTTATTTTCATTTTTAGAACAAACCACGTCAAGAGGTTCAAAACAAAGAAACCGAAAGTCCACTTTCAAGTGAGCAGAAAAACAATATTTTCCAGACCGCATACAAAGAGACTCTGAAATGCAAGTCATCGCAGCCTTGTGGGTACGGATACATGGCCAAACCTTCAACTGGTTCTCAAAGGTTCCGTATCCTGGTTGAAGAGCAAGCTCGTGCTACAGCAGCCACCCAGCAGCAAAACTCTGAGCTCAGCCAGCAGGTCAACGAATTACAAGATCAACTACAAGCTGAACGTGCAAACACACAAGAGAGGATTAACTTGGAGTGTACTGAGAGAGAACAACTTGAGGAGAGGTTAAAAGAAGAGCATGCTGAAAGGGAAAGATTGTTGGAAGAGGAGCGAACATCAAGACCGGAATTTGAAAAAAACATGATGACAAAGTTTGTAGCATTGAGCCAACAGATGGGAACCCAACAGGTGATTACAGTCATATGCTTGCGACCTTGTAAATTTATGTTGCTTACTTGCATTGCTAAAAGTGCACTTATATTTACAGGTGCCTAAGGATTGACAAAGAAAATAGTAACCCAAACTTGAAAAATACACTTTTATAGAGATCTAGTCCTAATAAGACTCCAGTTCAAGGCCAATTATTATTTCTTCAAATGCGCTCATACAAGCTGCAACAAGGAATTCTCGAATGTTTAAAGCAATGGTAAGTCACAACCTTACTTTCTCTTCATGTTCACTTGCATTTTATACGTCATTGGCATTCATAACTAGCTAGCTGTTTCTTCTCTTTCACCATGTGTTGTTGCTGCATCGAGTCACAACTTAAACAAAAAATGAATATGTGCTAGCTAGGGACATGAACTTAACTGAAGCTATACATCGGGTCACAACTTAAATCAGTAGCAGAACCTTTTAGTAGATGTACTTGTGCTTATGCTTTAGACATTTACACTTGTATGATTGTTCTAATCCCTCAGTTACATGCTTGCTGACACAGTATTAGTCTAGTTAGTCTGGCGATAGTTCCTTTTAACTATGGGACTGGAATAATTGTATGGCGTATGTTATGTTGGACTCATTAACTAGAACTTTTTTTATTTCTTGATTGCAGGATCCAAAGAACTAGCTGGCCTGGACTCTAGATCACGGACCGTTTAGTCTCTGCAATTAATTAGGATGGCTAAATTATATCTGAGTTTCATTTGATGGATATTTGCTACGAGAATTATGAACTTTATGAATCTACATATTATACGTATGGTTTTGAATATTGTAATTGAATGCATGTATTTTTTTTTACGGTTGCAATATGCTACAACCCACTTTCGGTTGCCACATGTTAGCACCACCAAAAAAAGTGTTGCGTCATATCTCAGTCGATATGCCTACTATTTTGTTGCACTAGGATGTTGTAACGGATCACTTCATATTGTCTGGCACCACAAATTTTTTCGGTGCCACCAAAGTAATTTTTGTTGAAATAGAGTATCACCATGGAAATTTTAAATTGTCGCAATAGTTTCTTGCTACAAACATTTCAACTATTGTGATGCCTATTTATCACCACCAAAACAAGTATGTTGTAATTTCTTATTACGACGACAGGAATATTTGTTGCCATAAGTTAATGCCACAAGTGTAGTGGGTCGTGGCAACATGTCTAATGCGGCGAAACCAAGGATTGTTGCCATAGTTTATTGCCACAATTGTAATGGGTCGTGGCAACATTCCTAATGCTACGAAAACAAGGATTGTTGCCATAGTTTTTTGCCACAAGTGTAGTGGGTCGTGGCAACATGCCTAATGCCACGAAAATAGGGATTGTTGCCATAGTTTATTGACACAGTTGACTATTGCCACGGAAGAGTAATGCGCCACGAAACGGGCGTCGTTGGCATAGGTTATTGCCACAAATGTCTATCACCACGAGATATTAGGCGCCACGATTCGTTGCATGTTGCATTAAAGCTATCTCCACAAATATAATTGTGGCATCAAGTGAGTGTTGCCACGGAAAAACATGTGGCAACTTCCAACATGGATGTTGCAATAGCACACTTTATAGCCACGATTGCTTTTTCGTGGCAATAACCTATTACCATGTGTCTAGTCGCAACAGCTGCCAACGAATGTCGTTTCGTGGCAATAGGTACTTATCGTCACGAAATGACATGTATTGCAACAAACGATTTTGTTGCAATAGACCCGGATCCTTGTAGTGAAACCACATAAACACTTTGATTTTCAAAGGAACTAGGAATCGAGCTTGAATTGATAACATCAACATACATTGATTTAACTGTAAACTCTCCAGACCTAGTAAGCTTCCAGCGTAATTTATCGGGTTGTTGAGATAGCTGAACCTTCATCGGACTACTTACTAGATGGAGCCATTCTTCCCAACGATTGCCAACTAACGTCCTTCTGAACTGAATATTAAGGGGGTTGGATTGAAGTACCATTGCAACGAACACCTCACGTCGTTGAACAATACGATACAGAGACGGGTATTGAATGGCAAGGGGGGTCTCTCCGAGCCAAGTATCCTCCCAGAATCGCGTACGAGCGTCGTTGCCAATAATAAACTTTGTCCTATTAAACAAGGTTAATTTGACTTTCATAAGCCCTTTCCAAAAAGGTGAGTCAGTCGGCCTTGCTGTCACCTGTGACAAAGTTTTGGAGTGAAGATACTTGCTACGGAGAATCTGCGCCCAAGTGGCATTAGTCTCACTCGATAGCTTCCACAACCACTTGTTGAGAAGACATCTGTTCTTGACCTCAAGATTCTCAATACCAAGATCATCTTGGTATTTCGGTCGACAGATGATATCCCATTTAGCGAGTCGGTATTTCCTTTTTAGTTCATCGCTCTGCCAGAAGAATCGTGATCGATAGAAGTCTAGTCTTTTCCTAACTCCAACTAGGACTTCGAAGAACGACAAAAGAAACATAGGCATACTCGTGAGAACCGAGTTAATCAGAATTAATCGGCCTCCGTATGACATGAGCTTGCCCTTCCAGCAACTCAGTTTCTTTTCAAAGCGGTCCTCGATGCACTTTCATTCTCTATTTGTCAGCTTACGATGGTGGATTGGTATACCTAAATATGTACAAGGTAACGTCCCCAATTCGCACCCAAACAATTGCCTATATGCCTCTTGTTCGTCATTGGCTGTACCAGAGCAGAACAATTCGCTTTTGTGAAAGTTAATCTTTAACCCGGTCAATTGTTCAAATAAGCATAACACCAGCTTCATATTTCTCGCTTTGGCCAAGTCATGCTCCATAAAGATGATCGTATCATCAGTGTACTGAAGGATAGACACACCTCCATCAACTAGATGAGGTACCAAGACACCCACCTGACCAGTCAAAATTCCCAACGTATCAACTACAATGTTGAACAAGATAGGAGACATCGGATCCCCTGGTCTCAGGCCCTTATGTGTCTAGAAATAATGACCTATGTCGTCATTCACTTTAATTCCAGCACTCCCTTTTTGCGTGAACGATTCTACCTGGCATCGCCAGGCTTCATCAAAACCTTTCATACGCAGGGCCTGTTGAAGGAATGGCCATTTGAATTTATCGTATGCTTTCTCGAAATCCACCTTAAAAACAACTCCATCTATTTTTTTCGAGTGAATTTCGTGGAGCGTTTCATGAAGAACCACCAACCCTTGTAGGATGTTTCTGTCCAGCATGAAAGCAGTTTGGGAATGTTGCACCACAGAATGCGCAATCTGTGTGAGCCTATTAGTTCCAACCTTGGTGAAAATTTTGAAACTAACATTGAGGCGGCAGATCAGCCTGAACTGCTCAATTCTCACAGCTTCCGTTTCCTTAGGGAGCAGTGTTATTGTTCCAAAGTTCAAATAAAATAACTGAAGCTATCCAGAGAATAGATCATGGAACATTGGTAACAAATCCCCCTTACTAATATGCCAACACTTTTTATAGAACTCCGCCGGAAACCTATCCGGCCCTGGAGCCTTATTGTTTTTCATCTGTGCAATAGCTTCAAACACCTCTTTCTCCGAGAATGGGGCAACCAAAATATCATTATCATCAATAGTAAGTTGAGGCACATCCTCAATCCTAGACTCATCCAGGGACACACAACTATCCTCCGGAGATCCAAACAACTGCTTATAGTACTTGGTTATGTATAGCTTGAGGTTATCCTGTCCTAAAATAGTTCCTTCATCTTGTTCGAGCTAAAAGATTCTCTTCTTTCTGTGCTTGCCATTAGCGATCAAGTGAAAGAATTGAGTGTTTGCGTCCCCCTGGACAATATTGCGGACCTTAGCCCGCAATGCCCACTTTAATTCCTCTTCACGGAGAAGCTCTTTCAACCTCATCTCTGCTTCTGGTTTAGCATGAAGCTCTGTGGCTTGCAAGATCGTGGATTTCGATTTTAAATCTAGGGACTGAATAAGTGTAAGGAGCCTTTCCTTTTCAACTTTATAAATCCCACTAAGGTGCTTAGCCCACCCACGTAAGAAACTTCACAAATGCCTGATCTTATTCTGCCAGTGCTCAACAGAAGTCCTACCTCCTGCATCCTTAGCCCATTCCCTAGCTATCAGATCCAAGAAGCCTTCACGTTCAAACCATGCCAGCTCGAATGAAACGGAATTTTTGTTTTCGATGTGGTTTGGCTCACCCAAGTCCACGAATAAAGGCGTGTGATCAGAAATTTCACGCGAGAGAGCCTGGACCGTTACCAAAGGGAATTTCTGTTCCCACTCGACGCTCGCTAGGACTTGATCCAGCTTCTCATACGTAGGGTTTGGCAAAGCATTAGCCCAAGTAAATTTTCTACCGGAAAGCTCTATCTCTCTCAGGTCCAAGCTTTCAATAATGGTATTAAACATAAACGACCATCTGTCCTGAAAATTGTCATTATTCTTTTCCTCTCTCCTTCTAATGATATTGAAGTCACCCCCAACTAAAATTGGGAGCTGCTCAGAGCCGCAAATTCGGACAAGATCCGCCAAAAACTCTGGTTTAAGCTCGGGTTGTGCGGCACCATAAACTGCCACCAGAGCCCAGTTAAACCCATTAACTTTGGACCTAACCCGAAACTTAACCGCAAAGTCACCCATCACTACACTTCGGACATCCAGCGAATCGCATCTCACTCCAAGTAAGATCCCACCCGATCTTCCTCGCGGAGGCAGGCAGTGCCAATCAGAATCGACACCGCACGATAAAGTATTGAGAAACTAGGTCGCAAAATTATCTCTACCAGTTTCCGAAAGAGCAATAAAATCCAATCTATGCTCGATAGATACATCTGCAAGAAACCTTCTTTTAGCCAAGTCCTTCAGACCTCTACTATTCCAAAAGATTCCTTTCATAGTAAATCATGAATTTTTTTAGAGGTACGGATCCTAGCACTACTACGTACCGCTGAAGCAGGATAAATCTTCCGCTTCCACTTGCGTTTGGGTTTGCTTTGGTGCTCCACCCAGTCCTCATAACCGGGCTCACTGGATCGAACTACTGCATCCTCTAAAGTGGCATCCTCTTCCTCGGAATCAGGAATGGATGGTGCAAGATCCACACAAAAATTATCGAGCACTCTGACCCCCAACGCATCAATATCTGCATCATTCATGGGTTTTACCGCTGCTAAGTTTCAAATTGTTTCTAAAGCGCGTTCCGCTTCCAAATCTAGGAGATTTAACAGAGTTGGAAATTTCACTATCATTACTACCTAGTGAAACTCCTAATTGATGTGCATTATTAGTAACCTCATTATTGAAAAAATGCAAGATAGAATTAGAAACGTTGACGGACATACCAGTAGTGACCTCAATGTCATGAGGCTTGGACACCCTCATGGCGCACCGCTGCTGCATGTCATCAACCTCCGGGTGCTCCTGGAGACGGCTGCTCATCCGTCTCCCTGCAGAAACCGGATCCGGAATCCCTCCATACGCAATGACCTCCTCCCGAGAAACGGCCGAAACCAGAGGTGCCCTCGAGCCATGGTCCGGGGACGCAGGGGCGCCGGAGGAGGGAAGACGGGCCTCCTGCCCGTGCTCCCCTGCCATCCCGATCCTCTGGCTGGTGGGGGTCTCGGGCGCCGCCTGAGGCGCGGCCATCCTAGCCACCCGGGAAGAGAGGGGAGTCAAGACCATCTACCCCGGACTCCCTCCCCTAGGCATAGTCATCAGCAGCGGCTCCATTGCCGCGAGAGGAGAAGAGGAAGCCAAGGCAACCTGCCCCAAACCCCCTCCTGTAGGCAATGCCGTCACCGCGGGAGGAGAAGAGGAAGCCAAGGGCACCTGCCTCGGGTCCCCTCCCCTAAGCACCGCCGTCGCCGCACGAGGAGAAGAAGGGGCCAAACCCACCTGGCCCGGGCCCCCTCCTCTAGACACAGCCGCCAACACTGGCTCCATCATCGCCCGAGGAGAAGAAGGAACCGGAGCCACCTGCCCCGGACTCCCTCCCCTAGTCACAACTGCCAACATCGGCTCCGTCACCTGAGGCGAGGCAACGGTCAGAGAATGAGTAAGAGGGGCCACCTGCCCAACCTCCTCCCCCCTCCCTCGACGAAGGTCGTAACAGGAAGATTCACCTCCGAGTCCCCGTCTCATCAACCTCAAAATCTAGTGCAGGCAGCGCATGCTCCCACACATCATCGGACTCCACCCTCTCACTCTAGAGTCGGGGGGGGGGGGGGCGGGGGTGCAGAAGCTGGCTCGAACGACCCAAATCTCAATGGACTCATTGGCACCATAGAAGATGGTGTTGCCCCGTCTCCAGGCGTCTGAGGAACGGGCACCGAACCGTTAGCCATCTCTCGGCCAACCTCATCCACGGGTGCTTCCTTAGCACCCGGGTCGTCATCTCCCTTGTGCATGTCAACATCAGACCCATTAATGGCCTCAGCGAAAAGATCAGCATCCTCAAACTCACTCTCAAGATTAAAAATCTAGCCCCTATATGTCCATAGTCCACTTAACCACATCAGGCACAAACTCGATATCCAGAACACTCACTAGTAATCGGGCCACTCCGTGAGCTCGGGTGAAGGCCATAACCACTCTCTTGGTTTTCCCGGCCAAGATTTCCAAGCTAGAAACGACTCGAGCATCCTGCATCAGCTTCGAGGGAGCCCCGGAGAAACGCAACCAGACCTGAGTAAGAGGCTTACCCTGAGGCTCAATCCTCTTCCACTCATAGAATTACAGGATGCACTCTGTGCCAAGCACTCTACACAACCCAAAGCACAGAACCCTCTGCCAATCTTCAACAGAAGGAAATTCCACCTTAAAAATATTGTCATACTAAAAGGTCCCACTGGAAGTCACTAGGAGCTAACTCCTTGAGCCTCTGCAAAATCTGATTCTCAGAGACCTCACCTTTAGTGACTTTCACAACCCCAGTGGTCAGGCTCTGGGTCTCCTATGGGATCTCCCTCACACTGGGAGACTCAAAGAACATCAGCTCAGCGCAATACACTCCATACATAGTTATAGTCGGCATCTGATCACGAAGAATCGGGCATTCCCCCGAAGCACGTGCTGGCTTGCCGCAAATATCACATAGCTCCGCCACACACTCAGCAATAAAGTGGCCTTTCTTCCCACATCGATAACAGAGCATCTTCTCTTTCTTACACGCCCACTTGGACGCCCTATCAGAGTCAGACCTATCCGCAGCCTCGGCCGAGCCTGTCACCACTGTCTCAGTGTCAGGAACCTCCGCATTGGCCAGCGCTGTCACCACCTCCATCGCATGTCCAGACAGAGCGGGTGTCCGTCCAGGATCAGCCCCCCCCCCCCCACGGAGGCCGTCGGGTCGACAACAACAAGCTGATGATGCTGACGGTTGCGGAATCAACCCCCTCTACCACCATGAGATCCACGGTATCCACCTCGCTGCTGATGGTTAGGGCCCGACGCCCTCTCAACAAAACCACCCGAAGGACCATAAAAAGGCCTCTCAGCTGAGCCATCGCTCTGCCAAGCAAACCCACGGCCACCACCCGTCAACGAGGAGCCACGGTGCTTGCCATCACCATACGCATCATATCCATCATGTAAGTGCATCTAGTGCCACCCCTAGTTGGTTTTGGAGTATTGACGACAAACCTAGTTGAGGGACTAATGTGTTTGTGAGAATTGCAGGAAAACACAGGTAGAAGTCCCTCATTGATTCGGCTTTACTACCAGAGATGACCCCTAAAAATGTATGAAGACATTGAAGACAAAGGTGGTCTATGAAGATATTCACATTGAAGACTATGACAAAAGAAGACACGTTATGAAGCCTATGGAGCTCGAAGACTTAGATCTTTCGTAGTTCTTTTTCTTTTGTGTTGAGTCATAGGAACCACCGTACTATTAAGTGGGGTCCAGGAGAACCAGTCAGAATGACTGAAGTGATGCCTAAAATCAAAAACCTATGTCTTCGAGCGAAGACAATGAGAGCGAATCTTGTCCAGAGCCGGACAAGTCAGCTTTGCTTGTAGCCCAAGTTAAGTTGCCATGAGAGTTTGAAATCTGACCGTTGAGACACGTTTCAGTTCCTTAGTGACCCAGGGTCATTTCGAACAAATCAGGTCGGGTTGCCAAGTGGCTATAAATAGCCCACCCCCCACAACCATAAACGGTTGGCTGCTCAGATTTCAGTGCACGGCTTTTGTCGTCTGAGAGCAACCCACCTCGAAGCCTTTGAGAGAAATTTCCTAGTGAGGAGAAAACCCCTAACCACCCAGAGCCAGAGCAAATTGGGCATCACTTGAGTCTTCTTGTCTGTGTGATCTGAAGACTTATTACACTTGAGGACTGTGAATCCTCCAGACGGTTAGGCGTCGCGTTCAGAGCATCCAAGAGACATTGTGGATTGCCAGTGAACGAAGTTTGTGAAGGTTTGGGAGTCTACCTTGAAGACTTACCAGAGTGATTGGGCGAGGACTAAGTGACCTTATCTCAAGGAGAATACGGTGAGGACTTGGTGTCCTGGACTGTGTGTTCAGGACTGGCTGTCCGGGACTGTGTGTCCTAAGGTTTAAATACCTAGCCGCTCCAACCAGACGTACAGTTGTCACAGCAACTGGAACTGGTCCAACATATCATTGTCTTCAACGAGTCACTGGTTTCATCTTCACTTCCTTTTCTTACTGTTACACATTGTGAAGCCATTGCATGCTTGCTTTATCTTTTGTCTTCACAACGTGAATGTATGAACTGTTTGGCTTCATAACTTCTTCCTACCTGATCCTTATTACACTGCAGTTGTTTGTCATTGTGTTTTCACTCTATTGAATACATGACCATGGCTGGCCTAGTGTAATCTAACTTCCGCTGCATAGTAAAAGGCATAATCTTCGCTGTTTGTCTTCATAACTCTCATGGTTTGAAGACTTTCATAAAAATCGCCTATTCACCCCCCTCTAGTCGATATAACGCACTTTCAATTGGTATCAGAGCAAGGTGCTCCCTTGTTCTGTGTGATTCGGTTTAACCACCTGGAGTTTTAGCTATGTCGACTGCAGGGGTAATCAAAGTCTCCGCTGTGTGCCCCGTCTTCGATGGAACTGAATATCCCTACTGGAAGAATAAGATGCGCATGCATCTTGAAGCCATTGACGTCGATCTATGGTATGTCGTCGAGAACGGCATTCCCAAGGCTGGAGAAGGTGTCACTACTGCTGATGTCAAGATGTTCACTCAACTGGACTCTACTGCCAAAAATATCATCTGTGGCCATCTGACAAAAGGACAATATGGCCGTGTGAGTGCCTTGAAGACATCCAAGCTGGTCTGGGACTGGCTCTCCAAGGTCAATGAAGGCGTCTCAACCCAGAGAGATCAAAGAATCAGTGTCCTTCGCAACCTCTTCAACCGCTTCAAGCGAAATGACAATGAGAATGTCCAGCACACATTTGATCGGCTCACTAACATCACAAATTAGCTTCAAGCCCTCGGCGCCACTGAGATCACCAAACATGAAATCGTCAAGACGCTGCTGAGATCACTTGATAGTTCGTTTGACATCCTAGCCCTGATGATTCAAGAACGTCCTGATTTCAAGACACTCAATCCATCTGACATACTTGAGAGGCTCAACACACATGAGTTTCAGCTTTCTGAGAAAAGAGATATCTACGGTCCAAACTATGGGCGAACTCGTGCCTTGAAGGCAAAAGCTGTTTCCTCATCTGAAGAAGAATCTGACAGCAGTTCTGATGATCCTCAAGACATTGGAAGGGAACTTGCAATGCTAGTGAAGAAGTTCCAAAAATTCACCAAGAAGAAAGGCTTCAGAAAATCTTCACGATCAATCTCAAGGAATGATGAAGCTTCTGCTCACGACTACAAGAAGAAAACATGTCACAAGTGCAAGAAAACTGGACACTTCATCTCCGAGTGTCCACAGTGGGACAATGAGAACAGAAGGAAGAAGAAGAGCAAGGAATATGATTCTGATGACAACAAGAAGAAGAAATACTCAAAGTCTTCTTCCAAGTCTTCCTCAAAGTCTTCATCACACAAGAAGAGATTATCTGGCAAAGCACGTGCATTTGTTGGCAAGGAAATGGATTCAGAGGATGAGTCCGCTTCTGAGGAGGCGGAGGTGGAGTCTGAGGAGGAGTCTGATTCTGGTATTGCGAGTCTGGCTACAGCATACGTCGCCAAGTCCATCTTCAACACTGAAGACAATGACTTCATCACCGACACCGATGCAAATGACAAGAACGACTCCTCTCCTACCTACTGCTTCATGGCACGCGGTGCCAAGGTAAACACATGCACTACTCGCTATCAAATATCTAGTGACGATGACTCTGACTGTGATTCAAAACCCAGCTACAAAACACTTGCTAAAATTGCAACTGAACAACAGAAAGCTATGGAACATATTCAAAAACTGTTAGACAGAAGCGATGATCTGTTGGGTGCTGAAATGACTCGATCTGAATCCTTAATTGAAGACATAAAAAATCTTCACGTTAAGTATCAGGAACTTGAGGATCGTCTTGATACTCTCTCAACAACTCATGAAAAGCTTTCCTATGATTATCTTCAAAGGAAGCAAGAACTTGAGAAATTGAGAGTGGCTCATGAAGATCTTCAAAAGGAAAACAAGTCACTTCGCGCCGAACAGATCAGTCCCGCTCAGGAAGGATTTGAACCACCATGTCTTAAATGCATTGAGCGTGACAATGCTACTTCTATTGCTGAGTGTTCCACTGCTACTGCTGTTGCAATATCTTCAACTGTTGATGTGGTAACTAACCCCTCTGCTGAGGATACCACTGCTATTGCTGATGAGAATTTTAGGTTGAAGACATTGCTTGAAACATGGATGTACAAAAGTCTTAAAGGACATCAAACATTATGTGATGTCCTCAAGAAGCAGATTCTGAACCGAAACCCTAGGAAAGAGGGTGTTGGGTTCGTAAGGAAAATAAATGTAGATGGCTTCATATGGTCCAAAGGCTTCATACAAACAGAGGACTCACCTGAGTCACACTAACGAAAATGTTTTGCAGGGAAACCATACTCAGGCATATGAATATGAGAGCGGTTCTTCGAATCGTCATGTTCATATGACCAAAAATTATTCTACTTATTCCTATGAGTATTATTGTCCACCTGCTAGATTGTTTGCTAAGGCTTCAAAGCCAAAATTCTCAGATGCTGCACTTAGACTTATTGCTTCTAAGCCACCCTTGAAGATGTGGGTGGTTAAGAAAGCTTAACTCTCTTTTGCAGGGAAAGGTCTCCAGCAGAAAAACAATATCTTCTGACGCTATTGCTGGGGACCTTAAAAATCTTGTGGGGCGCAAGATAAAATGTCCAAATGGCATCGTTATGTACCTCGTTCCTGAATCGCATGCTACTTTCCCTATTAGTTCTAATCTGGATCTAAGTTTTCATAACCCACTGGTTCGTCAAATGTTTGTGCTTCACAATTCTCTTCGTGAAGCCTATCCCCCTAACTGCACTGTAGGGTATGACACCAGCAACTTCAAAGTCTTCAGAATGGATTATTGACAGTGGGTGTACAAATCACATGACTGGCAAAAGAAGCCTTCTTATGGACTCAACATTACGTCCATCCAACAAGAGCCACATCACATTTGCTGACACTGGTAAAAGTAAGGTATTGGGTCTAGGTAGAGATGCAATCTCAAAGGATCAACACATGGATAAAGTCATGCTTGTTGAATCCCTTGGCTTCAACTTAATGTCTGTCTCAATGCTTTGCGATTTGAATATGATCGTAATGTTTGGAAAATATTGTTGCCTGGTACTAATGGAATCTGACAAGTCTCTAGTGTTTGAAGGGTATCGGAAAGGTGATTTGTACGAGGTAGATTTCTCAGCAGGGCCACAACTTGCAGTATGTCTTCTTGCAAAAGCTTCAGAATGCTGGCTGGCATCGGAGGCTTGGGCATGCTGGCATGAGGAACCTCCACACCCTTGCGAAGAAGAAGCATGTCATAGGCATCGAGGGCATCAAGTTCAAGAAAGATCACTTATGCGGTGCCTGTGAAGCAGGGAAGATGACAAGGGCAAAGCATCCTTCGAAGACAATCATGACTACTACTCAACCCTTCGAACTACTCCACATGGATCTTTTCGGTCCCACTCACTACTCAACTTTCACTACTACTGCTTGCCTCTATGGCTTCGTGATTGTTGATGATTACTCTAGATATACTTGGGTGCACATAATCCTTTACAAGACTGAAGTGCAGGATGTCTTCAGACGCTTCGCCAATCGAGCTATGAACAATTTTGGCGCCAAGATAAAGCACATCAGAAGTGACAATGGCACTGAATTCAAGAACACTGGCCTTGATACATATCTTGATACCTTGGGCATCACACATGAATTCTCAGCTCCGTACACGCCACAGCAGAATGGCGTCGTCGAACGCAAGAACAGAACACTCATTGAGATGGCCAGAACAATGCTAGATGAATACAAGACTCCAAGAAAATTCTGGACAGAAGCCATTGACACTGCATGCCATACAATCAATCGTGTTTATCTTCACAAGCTTCTGAACAAGACATCTTATGAACTCCTAACTGGCAAGAAGCCAAATGTCAGTTACTTCAGAGTATTTGGCGCAAGGTGCTGGATCAAGGACCCACACCACACCTCAAAGTTTGCACCAAAAGCACATGAGGGCTTTATGCTAGGATATGGAAAGGATTCACACTCCTACAGAGTCTTCAATCTCTTCTATTACAAAGTGGTTGAAACAGTGGATGCGGTTTGATGAGACAAATGGTTCACAAAGAGAGCAACTGCCAAATGTGCTAGACGAAGTTCCAGCTAGTGAATCAATCAAGCTTATGGGAACTGGAGAGATTATACCTTCTGAAGCTCATCCTGAAGAAGAACTTATCATCTCAGCACCTGATCAACATGAAGACAATGCTCAGCCTGAAGACATTCCTCCCAACAACAACACAGATCAGCAAGAGCAAAGTCTTCACCCTGTACATCCTCGTGTTGCAAATGAAGTGCAGATTGATAGAATAATTGACAGCATCAATGCACCTGGTCCACTCACTCGTTCAAGGGCAACTCAGCTAGCAAATTTCTGTGGGCACTTCGCATTCGTCTCAATATCAGAACCCAAGAAAGTTGAAGAAGCCTTCATGGAACCTGAATGGATTCAAGCTATGCAAGAAGAGCTTCAACAGTTTTGAGCTGAATAATGTATGGGAACTGGTTAAGCGTCCTGATCCACGGAAGCACAACATAATAGGCACCAAATGGATATACCACAACAAGCAAGATGAGCATGGTCAAGTTGTCAGAAACAAAGCTCGTCTCGTTGCTCAAGGATATACTCAAGTGGAGGGCAAACATTTGCTCCTGTGGCAAGGCTTGAAGCTATACGCATACTGCAGGCCTATGCAAATCATCATAACATACTTCTATATCAAATGGATGTGAAAAGTGCCTTTCTCAATGGCAAGATTGAAGAAGAAGTGTATGTTGCACAGCCACCTGGCTTTGAAAATCCAAAACATCCTGACATGGTATACAAGCTCAACAAGGCACTGTATGGCCTCAAACAAGCTCCCAGGGCCTGGTATGACACACTCAAATACTTCCTGAAGAGCAAAGGCTTCATACCTGGTTCCCTGGATCCCACTCTTTTCACGAAGACATATGATGGTGAACTGTTTGTGTGCCAAATATATGTGGATGACATTATCTTCGGATGCACCAATCAGAAGTACAGTGAAGAGTTTGGATATATGATGCAAGAGCAATATCAGATGTCCATGATGGGGGAACTGAAGTTCTTCCTTGGTCTTCAAATACGACAACAACGCAATGGCATCTTCATATCTCAAAGGAAGTATCTCAAAGATTGCCTGAAGAAGTTCGGTATGCAAGACTGCAAAGGCTTCACAACACCAATGCCAGCCAAACATCATCTAGGTCCTGACGACAATGGTAAAGAGTTCGATCAAAAGGTATACCGCTCCATGATTGGTTCTTTGCTTTATTTATGTGCATCTAGGCCAGATATTATGCTTAGTGTTTGCATGTGTGCTCGATTTCAAGCGGCACCAAAGGAGTCGCATCACTTAGCTGTGAAGCGAATTCTTCGATATTTGGCTCACACCCCAACTCTAGGATTATGGTATCCAAAGGGCTCAGAGTTTGATTTGGTTGGATTTTCGGATGCTGATTATGCTGGTGACAAAGTTGATCGCAAGTCTACATCAGGCACATGTCATTTTCTGGGACGATCACTTGTATGTTGGTCTTCAAAGAAGCAGAACTGTGTATCTCTCTCCACTGCTGAATCTGAATACATTGCTGCTGGATCTTGCTGCGCTCAGCTTCTGTGGATGAAGCAAACACTCAAGGACTATGGCATTCATCTGAAGCAAGTGCCACTTTACTGCGACAACGAAAGCGCCATCAAGATTGCCAACAACCCAGTTCAGCACTCGAAGACAAAGCACATTGAAATTCGTCATCACTTTCTCAGAGATCATGTTGTGAAGGAAGACATTGATATCATACACGTCAACACTGAAGAGCAATTGGCAGATATCTTCACCAAGCCCTTGGATGAGAAGAGATTTTGCAAGTTACGGTGTGAGCTAAATATCTTGGAATCCTCAAATGTCCTGTGATCAGGCACACATCCTAACACTTATGCATATTGATGACTTAGATGTGCAACACACAAAGTAAAGTATATCTTCATTCAATGAAGACATACATTCTAAGTGTGAATACATTAATGTGGAATTTGACTTCGGAGCGCCACGATAATTGTGCGCCGTGTCTGGGTCTAATACTTCCTATACGGTGGGTAACGCCACCACCAAACGTTCTATTTTGAAGTGTTTCAGTCATGGCGTTACCTTGCAATATCTTCACATTTGGTTGTCTTCACATTTGGTTTGGCTTCGAACATGTCCTCATGATTATCTTCATTATGTTGCTTGTATATATATATATATATATATATATATATATGCTAGTGTTCTGTCCTCTACAGTATTCACTTATAGCTATGTCTTCGTGTTGAATCTTTTGAACTAAGTGAATGTGATCGGACCCCAAACTTCTCTATGCTTTCTATCTCAAACTCTATCTTTCTAAGTCATATGCATTCTATTGAAACTGTCGAATGTCTTTACTGCGTCCTTGTCAGCAGAAGATAAAGAGACAACCATAAAGTCCGTTTTCAATGCTCATTCCTCCACATAAAATCCAGAGAAGTAGGAACGACCGCCCGACAATCCAGGCGTGCATGGGATGTGGAACTGCCCCCAAAATACCACATGATGGCCACGTACTACTCAAATGCGACTCGCCAGGGGCACCTGAGTAATAGCGCAGTGCCGCCCCTGTGCCTATAAATTCACACTTACCGTGGTCATTATCTCTTTCTTGCACCCTCGCACGAACCCTAGCGCCACCGCTAGCACTCGACGACGCCGGAGACGAAGCGCTTCGCTGCCGCAACCTCTCCAACGCCGTCCTCACGCCGACCGCGGACATCGTCCTCTCCGCCGTCGCCGTAGGTGTTTTCCATCGCCAAGTTAGGGCACGGAGGAGTGAACTGCTCGGCATCAACTCCCTTCCGTCTAGCAGTTCCAGTGTGGTAAATAAAACTTCTTTTTACAACCCCTTTGATCTCATGGTTCTGTCACTTTCTACCATAAGAAGTTTCTCTTCACACTAGTTAGATCTCTCGCTGCATCTCATAACATGCCTAGTATATTCACTTGTGCTTCATAAAGTAGTTAGATTCCTCACTTGTACTGATCTGTGGGTTCGTACAAATCTAGAACCAACTTCTTATCTATGAGTGAATGTCTTCGCACGATGAGGTCAATGTCTTCTACACTGATTAATCTTCAAAACCTTCTGAGAATGCATATGACCTCTTCCTCTTCCCTCGCACCTTAATGCTGTCACAGGTACATGTCCGTGGGAGAATCCTTCGGTTCTCATAGTCTGTATTCACTTGCAGAATTCCTACAGCATCACATAAACTCTCCTGAAGCCAGTTCCTGTTGGTCCAGAAAAAGAAAGCCTTTGAAATTCTTGAAGCCTTTCAAGTTAAAGTTTATGGCTTCAGAAGCAGCAGCAAGGAAGGGGGGCAGACAGAGACGTGAGGGAACTTCCAAGGATCTGCCTGAAGACTTGGCAGAAATGTACAAAACAGATCCAGAAGAGAGCTATGGGCAGCGCAAGACCCGAATCCAATGGATTCGACGCTATTGGGCAGAACAGTGGTTCAAATACCGCTTCGTCACTGAGGAGTATGCTGAGAAAAGTGCCATCAGGAGACCATGGGGGGACATCCGTTTCAAGAATCTCATGCCCAGGACCAGAGATGAAGCCATTGCTCAAGGCTTCTACCCATGCATGGTCCGAGGACCACAGCCTGATGATGCGCATCCGTCGTCACTCCTCTGGTGTCGTGACGACAATCTGTTCAAGTGCAACTTCCAGTTTGCTCAACAATCAGCGAAGCTGAACAAGAAGAAATTTGGGTTAGACTTCAACCCTGGTCCCTCCGCACCAAGGGCAGATGGCACACGCGACGCCGAACCCAATATCATCGGTCCGTTTGCCAATCTTGAGGGCCTGATCACTCACATCTTAGTCCAAGGGACTGCCGTAAATGACCCTCCAGCTGACTCTGAGTCTGATGAAGCTCCTGCTGTGCCGAAGCCAAAGCAGACGAAGAAACCAAAAGCTTCAAAGCCGGCCCTGCCTCAAAAATCTCAAGGGCGAAGCCATTGAAAACTGCACCTCCTGAAGTCAGTGTGCAGTCTGAAGACGTATCCCGCGTCTCCAAGCCCCAGAAAGAAAAGGAGCCCCAGCAACAAACCGGCAAAGAGCTCACTGCTGCTGCCATTCTGCGCAGCGAAGCCATTGATCTATCAAGCGATGAAGATCTTGGAGATGACGCTCTAGAGCAGCTTATCAAAAGCAAAGAAGAAGTTGAAATCTTCAACAATTTGCCTCTCTTTGATGTCGCCATCATCCACAACTTCATCGATGAATGGTTTGCCTCCCCAGACATAAGCTTCGAAGATCTGCAGCTGCCTGTCGGTCTCAGCGTCGCCTTCCAAGGCGCAATTGCTTCAGAACTTGCCATTGCTCAGCGCATTGTTGAGCTGAAGCAGAAAATTGATCATGAAAAGGCTCAGTTCAAGAAGCACATGGCCAGGCTCAGCGTGCAGGAAGTGAAGAGCTTCAAAACCATGTTGCATGAGCTCAAGGAAAATTTCTGAAGAAGCATGCTGAAGCTCAGGGCTCGCGTGAGCGGATGAAGTCTCTGGCAGAACGATGTGTGCAGGCCTACAATGAGGCCGAGAAGCGCAAGGCACTTGGGCGTCCTGGCATCGACCCCAAGATGGCCGCGAAGAAGAAGAAGCAGCCTGCTGTGAATGAACCAGAGGCACCAAGGCAAGAAGCTGTTCCGATTGTCTTCCCCACCGCCACGACTGGCTCGAAGCCAAAGAGCCGGTCAACCGCTTCTGAGCTCAAGAAGACACGGAATGCAGAGGCTGAAGCTAGAAAGAGGAAACACTCTGCAGCCTCTCCTTCTGACCCAACCAAGAAGAAGCGCAAGATCAAGAAAGCTCGGGCTGCTCCCACAGAGCCCTTGATGGTTGAACCCCTCTCTGTCATTCACCCCAATGCAGAAAGACGACTGACAGTTCATGAGCCTGCTCCCACAGAGGCTCCTGAAGCTGAAGATATTCCAGCAGCCGACCCCATAGCTGCTGAAGACATTGGTCACCAAGACAATGTACAAGATGATGCAGCCCTTCCTCAGCTTGAAACAAGCGAACTCATCAGTATTGGTCGTCCTCTGACGCCAATGGCACAAGATGAGTCATGGGCGGATCGCCCTCAGGAGGAAGAAGACTTTGAGGTCCAGCCCACTCCGACCCCATAAGCGTCATCTGCGTTCCGTAGGCTTCGCAAAGGTCCACGGCCTCAAGTCCATACTGCAGAAATTCCGGCTGCATCAGCCGAAGACAATGAAGAAGCACCACCAGAACCCACTCCCCCGCTCCATCAAGATGCAGTTCTCCAGGAGAACGTGCCTGAGGTTGTCCCTCCAACTACACAAGCGGAGGAAGAAAATGTTGCGGCTGCCACCACAAACACTGAAGCCAATGTGGAGCCCGCCCCACCAAATGCTTCAACGGACAGCGAAGCTACCGAGCCAGACACTTTTGTTCCTGAGTCTGCTGCAGGTCCTCAATTCGATTATCATATTGAGCACAGGCCTCATGTTCAGAAGCCAGTCCCAAGGCTTCCAAGGTTCCCAGGTCCTGCATCAGCACCTGGCTCCTTTGACATCAACAGCTTCAAGGCAGACAATACATTTTTCAATAGCTCCAAGAACCCCTATTCAAGGGAAAGGATTGTATCAGACAGGTTCTGGAGCTATTCTCAGCGCAGCTATTATTCATGCATCTTATACAACCAAGGTCGCATCTTTCCCGCACAAGCGCCTTGAGGTTGAAGCCATTGCTGGTCTGCCCTGTCTTGAGGAAGCTTTGGATTGCTTTAGGCAAGTGGGTTTGCTGCCGTTTGTGACTGATGAAGAGCACTGGAATGAAGAGCTTCTGCTTCAGTTCTATGCCACCCTCCATATAAAAGGATACAACAGAGATCCGAAGACTTGGATCCTGGAGTGGATGACCGGCAATGTCCATCATGAAGCCAATGCATTTGATATCATTGAGCTCACCGGCCTGCCCACTCCAGGCGAATTCTTCGAGGAAGGCTGTCAACTACATTCTGAAGCTCTTGAGAGCATATTCCAGAGGCCTGAACCCAATATGAGTCAGATGCTCTCAATGATGAAGCCATTGCCCCATGATGCACCCTATCCTACTGAGTTCTTCGTTGAAGACCTAGAGTACCTGCCCAGGACCATATATCACATCATCCGGCGGACTCTCTGGCCCATTAAGGGACACTCACCACATGCCAAGATTGAGGGTGCAATGAAGACTCTCATATTCTATATCCTGCATGGCAAATGCTTCAACGCACAGGATCTCTTCATACGCCAACTTGCAGCGTCAGGCTCAGAATTATTTGGTTTGAAGTTCTATGCTCCTTGGGTGATGAGGCTAATCAAACTGCACTCTGCGATCTCGTATCAGCCCTCTGCCCGAAACCATCGGATCTTCTTGCCAGATGTGGATACCTCTGCTGAAGCAATATATCCTGAGCCTGCCAAGCAACCGATAAGTCTTCAGAATGCAGAACACCAGAGCTTCACGCAGAATGTTGAAGGTGTTGAAGCCATATCCAGGGTATATCCGTTGGCTGGCACTACACGTGCACCAGCATCTACTGAAGCCACAGACAGCACAAATGCTCCAAGACCCAAGAAGCGTGCTCGTGTCCTCAATGACCGAGAGCTTCTT
This sequence comes from Triticum aestivum, assembly GCF_018294505.1. Taxonomy (NCBI): domain Eukaryota; kingdom Viridiplantae; phylum Streptophyta; class Magnoliopsida; order Poales; family Poaceae; genus Triticum; species Triticum aestivum. Next base: position 52,092,425 of record NC_057812.1, on the reverse strand, counting down.
GTGGCCCTTCACCAAAAGCAAGATAGGCATCACGACTGGCTAAAGCGTCAGATGAAGAGCCTCTTGGTGGATGTCAATCGTCTTCGAAACCTAGCCACCAAGAATGCTTTCGTTACACATGAAACGTGCCGTCGTACATGGAAAGGGCTCTCAATGATATGTACTGAAGCTGAACTTGAAGAGGATGGCTTCACAGAGCGTTTCAAGTTTGACACCACACCTCCCAGAAGGGCTGTGATGCGCAACACACCATCACTTGAAGACTCTGAGTTTTCTTCATCTGCTGCCACAGTTACTGCAAGGATCATTGATGAAGACGACGATGCTACATCACCGCCACCTGCTTCAGCACCTCCAAGCTCGTCTGCACCGCCAAACACCTCCAACGACCCTGCTGCTCCTGGAAACGAGTAGACACTCTATGTCTTCGAACCTTTTTAGTCCTTGCTGACAAAAGGGGGAGAAGCGTATGGGTTGATAGTCTTCAAGCGGGTCCATATGGGCGGGTGCTAATATTCTTTTTGCTACATTTTGCTTCATGCTTACAACTCTCGTTTTTGCTTCATTTGGTTCTTTGAGTTGTAACACTAAGACTCGATGGTCGTCTGCTACTCTGTTTGCGAAGATAAATTCTGCATGTGCGACGATAAATTCCGCACTTATCTCATTCTGCAGACGTCCATTTTCCATTATGCATGTCATTATCTTCATATACTTTCACATGCATAGTGGATTGTCATCATAAGCTGAAGTGGATCTCCACAAGTACAACCTGCCATGTGCATTTGCATTCCAAAGGCAAATTAACTTATATGCACATCTTCAGGGGGAGCCCTTGCAACCTATGAAGACAATTCCCTATCCTTTACAAACTTCACACATTATATTCCCCGTTGAAAACTTCAACTAGTTTGTCATCAATCACCAAAAAGGGGGAGATTGTAAGTGCATCTAGTGCCACCCCTAGTTGGTTTTGGAGTATTGACGACAAACCTAGTTGAGGGACTAATGTGTTTGTGAGAATTGCAGGAAAACACAGGTAGAAGTCCCTCATTGATTCGGTTTTACTACCAGAGATGACCCCTAAAAATGTATGAAGACATTGAAGACAAAGGTGGTATATGAAGATATTCACATTGAAGACTATGACAAAAGAAGACACGTTATGAAGCCTATGGAGCTCGAAGACTTAGATCTTTCGTAGTTCTTTTTCTTTTGTGTTGAGTCATAGGAACCACTGTACTGTTAAGTGGGGTCCAGGAGAACTAGTCAGAATGACTGAAGTGATGCCTAAATCAAAAACCTATGTCTTCGAGCGAAGACAATGAGAGCGAATCTTGTCCAGAGCCGGACAAGTCAGCTTTGCTTGTAGCCCAAGTAAAGTTGCCATGAGAGTTCGAAATCTGACCGTTGAGACACGTGTCAGTTCCTTAGTGACCCAGGGTCATTTCGGACAAATCAGGTCGGGTTGCCAAGTGGCTATAAATAGCCCACCCCCACAACCATAAACGGTTGGCTGCTCAGATTTCAGTGCACGGCTTTTGTCGTTTGAGAGCAACCCACCTCGAAGCCTTTGAGAGAAAATTCCTAGTGAGGAGAAAACCCCTAACCACCCAGAGCCAGAGCAAATTGGGCATCACTTAAGTCTTCTTGTCTGTGTGATCTGAAGACTTATTACACTTGAGGACTGTGAATCCTCCAGACGGTTAGGCGTCGCGTTCAGAGCATCCAAGAGACATTGTGGATTGCCAGTGAACGAAGTTTGTGAAGGTTTGGGAGTCTACCTTGAAGACTTACCAGAGTGATTGGGCGAGGACTAAGTGACCTTAGCTCAAGGAGAATACGGTGAGGACTTGGTGTCCTGGACTGTGTGTTCAGGACTGGGTGTCCGGGACTGTGTGTCCTAAGGTTTAAATACCTAGCCGCTCCAACCAGACGTACAGTTGTCACAGCAACTGGAACTGGTCCAACATATCATTGTCTTCAACGAGTCACTGGTTTCATCTTCACTTCCTTTTCTTACTGTTACACATTGTGAAGCCATTGCATGCTTGCTTTATCTTTTGTCTTCACAACGTGAATGTATGAACTGTTTGGCTTCATAACTTCTTCCTACCTGATCCTTATTACACTGCAGTTGTTTGTCATTGTGTTTTCACTCTATTGAATACATGACCATGGCTGGCCTAGTGTAATCTAACTTCCGCTGCATAGTAAAAGGCATAATCTTCGCTGTTTGTCTTCATAACTCTCACGTTTTGAAGACTTTCATAAAAATCGCCTAATCACCCCCCTCTAGTCGATATAACGCACTTTCACATCGTCACCCCATTGTCCCCGGGGCGGTCCACCGTCACCTCTGGCACCCCCGTTTTGAGACGTTAGAACCTGAGTTTGCACCGGACCGGGTCGCTTTTGCGGCGGCCTGGCGACATAATGAGGCAGCGCTGCCCGGGGTTGAAGACCGGATGCTGGGGGCCGCGGCCTCGATCCTTGGGCCATACCGCCCCTGCCCGCCGCAGCAACCGTAGCCGTGTTCTGCACCGGTGGACGAGGAGCGTAGTTCACACCACCCCGACCCGCCGCCGGCTGCGCAACCGGGACCTGGACCGGAGGCCGAGCGGCCGGGTAACCAGCGCCGAGCCCCACGGGACCATGCGGTGCCCCGTCACCCACCGGCAGTCTAGGGCCCGTCACAGCCGGGGCAGCATGCCCAGCGCCAGCAGTCGGCGGCGGAGCAGTCTCGCCACGACCAGCTCCACCCGACGCGGGTCTCCCGGCAGCACCCGGTGGCGGAGCAGTTCCGCCACGCCCAGCTCCACCCGAGGCTGGTTTTTGGCCTGGCGGTGCAACAGCCTCGCGGCCAGCCATGGCCACGAGGGGAGGGATTCGCTTGGCTCTTCCAGAACCACACACTCGGAACCCCGGCTTCCTGCGTCGTGGAACCCTAGTTTGAGGCGACGACGAGCGCACAGGAGAACGAGCGATCGGAGTCGTGCATGGGGTGGCACAGCGAAGGGGTATAGGGTCCGGTTTGGCCTGGGCCACATACCCAGCTAACACCGGCCCATCCACTCGCAGGCCCAGCTCACTCAGAGCCTGCCCATCATGGCCCAGGAGGCATTTCGAACGGAGCGCTCGCACTGCCGAGATCCCGATCTCCTGCGCAGCCGGCAAGGACGCTGCGGCCACCGCCGGCGGCGGACGGACGCTTGCCCGGCGCGCATTTTTTTCCTCTTAACAGAAATCCATGATTCCGGCCTAATCATATCGAAAAGTGTAAGATTTGGAAGACTTTCCTTAGGGAGGGGACCCTTCCACGGTCTGATTGCCGTCGCCGCCGTTCTCCGATGAACTACGCGACAGACCATCTCTTTCTTCTCTCCCGCGTGAAGTCCAATTTGTGCCGGATCATCAGGAGGCAAAACACTGTCAATCGTCGTTGCCACTTCATCTTCGTCATACCCTGAATTAAAAAACTCACAGATGAGATCTGATGGTGTCGGTGACGGTGAAGAAACCGTCGTGCTCTCATCCCCATCGCCGTCCGCCTCATCCTCGTCGGAATCGGCAAGGGCCCAAAACCGGCCTCCGACGCGCCGTCGATCACCGGAGGCTAGGGACGGCGCCGCATCTTTTGTAAGCACCGGATTCCCCTGTTCTGTGTTGACCATATATAGTCGAAGAGAAAGTGTTTAATCACTTCCCTTCTCTTGCAAAGTTCTTATAGAGATGACTATGTCTTATCTAAGGGCTCTTCTAATTTTGTAGTGATACTGCACGTAGAACTGCATAAGAGAAGATTAACTGATAGACTTAGGCTGAATTCTGTGGTTCGGTGAAAATCAAGGGAATGTGCCCACCCAGTTAAATTCGGGGGATGGAGAGATTAATGTGGAAGGTTCTGTATTGAGTATGTAGATTACCCGTATGTGTAGAAGCAGGCTGTGGTGGACCATATAACTAATAGATGTGAAGTTTCCAGACAGGTAGTTCGATTTAGTCGTAGGCTAGCCTTTAGGCATAACTAAAAGGTCAATATTCTGAAGGTTGTTCTCAATGCTTTGGGGCAACTTGTGCGGCTAATGATCAAATTTCCTGGATGTGAGCTATTATGATTAGGCGAGGCACAAGAATCTTTAGTGTACGTAGAATTGTTTGGGTTGTTTTGGACAATTGACCATTCGGCTACGTAGGCAACTTGGCATTCCAATAAAGTTACGGAATGAAAAAAAAAACTCAAGAAGATATTGTTTATGTCAAAATGTAAGAAATCACGCATATATAATTGTTTCCTTGAAATCCTGCACCATCCAGAAAGGCAGCAATGTTGAGGAGCATGGACCGGTGGCAGGCGGCGGCTGTGTTAGAACGTACGTGATGTCGGACGCAATGAAGGTGGTGAACTGATCAGGTACATAGTCTAAGTATCTATACTTTTTAGTCTGTATATAAATTTTGTCCAAAGTCTAAGTATCTCTACTTTACAATATAGAAAAAAAATTCTCAACATTCACAATGCCCAATCAATATTTTAGATTCGTTATGAAATGTAGTTTCATAGTATATGCTATATTTGGTATTGTATATCTCGATATTTTTTAATATAAATTTGGTCAAAGTTTGTAATGTTGGATCCGACATAAATCTAAAACTTAGAGTCAAAAGGATGTTAGCATGCCGTTGGCTATCAAACCTGCAGTAGTTGTTGGCAATTAATTTAGATTCAATACCCCGGTGGCGTTAGGTGCTTGATTCTTTGGACCCACCGCAATGCATGTGTATTTGACGGAGCAGCTCCAAGCATGGCAAGAGCGCTGGACGCTTCTGGTGATGAGCAGCGTCTTTGGGAGATTGCAGGTGCGCTGGGCCTCACTTCCTTGACTGCCTCGGCCCTTGAAGCTTAGTTGTTTTGCCGTAGTCCGGTGTGGTCGATTTTTCCTTTGTTTTTCGGACGAGAATACGAACTAAGAACATTAGTGTGGCATGCGTGGTGTGTTTCAGTGGGCACTGTATGGGTTCTTGTCCCATTTCTTCTTCTTAATATAATGAGTCTCCTGTGTGTTCGAGAAAAAATATTTTCTTTCTTCTTGCTGATTCGGTCTCTTTCTCACTGGACCTATGCAAAAGGAAGAAAAGTATGGTTTTAAATAACGCGCTATAGCATGCTATATCGTTTACATGTGGTCTGGCACTAAGCCACTTTGATCCAAACACATGAATAAACATTTTAAATACCGCGCTATTACTCCACTATAGTACGCTACAATGTTTAGAAGAGAACCGCCACTAGAAGGCTTAGTGCGTTATTTAAAACTATGAAGAAAAGAGTACTCGTATACGAGAATATCTTCTCCCCTCACTCGTAGTTCAGAAGGCCAAGCTGGGACACCCATCTCCACTGCGACCCTCTATGGCTCATGACGCAACTCACCGGCGTGCTGCTGTTATTTAGCTTGGCCAGGAGCTCCCTGAACGGCACGGCCCTATGCTTGGTGGCGGACACACAGATCACAGCAATGTCCTGTGTGACATCGTCCCTTTGGCTATCAGATGGCGGCAGGGCGTCCGAGATGGCCTCGAAGCGGAAGCCGCCGCCGGCATCCAGCAAGCCCAGGCGGCGGGACCGGAGCAGGCGGCGACAGTTGCACTCGGAGTAGACGAAGTTGACGCGGAAGCCCTTTGTGTGCAGCTCCTTGGCGAGGTGCAGCATCGGCGCTACGTGGCCTTCTGCCGGCTGGGGTATGAGCACAGCCTTGGGCAGCCGCTGGTGCGGCTCGGAGCTCATTGTGGCGTACTCAATCTCTATCCAGGGTGTTGAGTATATGTGTTATGTGCATATTGTGTATTGGGTCCATCTTCTAGTTCCTTATATAGGTGAGGTCTGTGGCTCACCTTTGTACATTATATATACGTGCCTATGCACGAAGAGCAATACATCGTGCAATTCCCACAACATACATGGTATCAAATTTTTAGGTTTCGTTCCTCGCTTCCGCTCCGCCGCCGCGCGTCTACCCGCGCCGCCGCCGCCGCTCCAAGCCGCCGCCGTCCGCGTCCTCCTGTCGCGATCCGCCGCCACTGCTTCACTTGTCCACGCGCTGCCACCCGCGATCTCATCGCGCCAGCCGCTGCTTCACTTCTCCACGCGCTGCCGCCCGTGATCCCATCGCGCCAGCCGCTGCTTCACTTCTCCACGCGCTGCCGCCCGCGATCCCACACTAGTAGAAAACAGGGCTTTGGTCCAAACCGGGTCAGCCCATTAGTCCCGGTTCAGTCTAGAACCGTGACCAATGTGGGCATTGGTCCCGGTTCGTGAGCCCAGGGGGCCGGCCGGGCCACGTGGGCCATTGGTTCCGGTTCATCTGGACCTTTTGGTCCCGGTTGCTGGGATGAACCGGGACCAATGGGCCTCGCTCCAGGCCCACCACTATTGGTCCCGGTTGGTGGCTTGAACCGGGACCAAAGGCTCCCCTTTAGTCCCGGCTCGTGTCACCAACCGGGACCAATGAGGTGCCTACATATACCCCCTCGCGCAAGAGCAGAGCACAGTGCTCTGTTTTTTCTGGCCGAGGGGGAGAGAGCTTTGTGGTGCTCTAGCTCACCTCCTATGCACATGAGGTGTTCGATGGAATGCCCGAGCCACACTACTTAAGCTTTCTCCTCTCGAAGCTTGACCTACAAGCTTCATTTTCCTCGAGATTTGTCTTGATTTAGCGATCCATCACGCCCCGTCCCCGTCTTCACCGCCGTCGATCACCCGCGCCGATCTCATCACCGACACCACGTGGTGAGCCTCTTGTTCTTATCTTCTTTCTGAAAGGAAAAATATTCTTACTTGTATGTTTAGATACATACTTGTATCATTTTCTTACATTTATTATTGCATCTTATATAGCGCGATGGTTTTGGTATCCGCCCTCGTCCTGTCTATGATTCGGATGTGGTATGTATATTATCTTTATAACTATTGGTTCATTTATTATTTATGAAAATTATGCCGACCAACGTGACATAGATTTTATTTATCTAGGATGTATGTGAATCGGAAATGCGAACTGACCCTATTGTCGAGAGGTTAAATTTAGTTGAAGAAGATAACAATTTGTTGAAGGAAAAAATAAAAAAAATTGAGGAGGAGAAGATGATATTGGAGTTGCATGTTGCGGATGTCGTCGATGATCACAAGATCAAGATGGATGCAATGCGCTTGAAGATTAGAAAGATTAGAAAATATGCCATTCATACCAAGGCTTGGTATCATTATGCCGTTGGATCAATTGTTACCTTGGTTGCGATTATGATCGCATTTGTTTTCGCATTGAAATGTTTTACATAGTTTCAATGTATGGTTTAATTAATTAGATGCTCTGGAGAGCTATATGTTGTTAGATGAGAACTATGTATGCACTTTGGTTTTAATGTGATGATGAACTTCTATTAATTTGGACACTTAATTATATATAATGCACGCAGATAAACCGGCAATGGATGTACGGTGACAGACACACCCGCGAGTACATTAAGGGCGTGCATGAGTTTCTCGATGCGGCTGAGGCAAACAAGCAGAATGGTTTTATGTGTTGCCCATGCACTGAATATGGGAATACGAGGTCTTACTCTAACCGGAAAATCCTTCACTCCCACCTGCTTTACAAGGGTTTCATGCCACACTATAATGTTTGGACGAGGCATGGAGAAATAAGGGTTATGATGGAAGACAAAGAAGAAGAAGATTACGATGACAACTATGTGCCCCCTGAATACGGTGATGCTGCAATGGGGGGAGCTGGCGAAGATCAAGAGGAACCAAACGATGTGCCCAATGATGCTGCCACGGGTGAAGCTGCTGAAGATCAAGAGGAACCAGACGATGTGCCCGATGATTATGATCTCCGCCGGGTCATTATCGATGCAAGGACGCAATGCATTAGTCAAAAGGAGAAGCTGAAGTTCGATCGCATGTTAGAAGATCACAAAAAAGGGTGATACCCCAATTGCGAAGATGGCAACACAAAGCTCGGTACCGTATTGGAATTGCTGCAGTGGAAGGCAGAGAATGCTGTGGCTGACAAAGGATTTGAGAAGCTACTGAAAATATTGAAGAAGAAGCTTCCAAAGGATAACGAATTGCCCGACAGTACATACGCAGCAAAGAAGGTCGTATGCCCTCTAGGATTGGAGGTGGAGAAGATACATGCATGCCCTAATGACTGCATCCTCTACAGCGGTGCATACAAGGATCTGAACGCATGCCCAGTATGCGGTGCATTGCGGTATAAGATCAGACGAGATGACCCTGGTGATGTTGACGGCGAGCCCCCCAGGAAGAGGGTTCCTGCGAAGGTGATGTGGTATGCTCCTATAATACCACGGTTGAAACGTCTGTTCAAAAACGAAGAGCATGCCAAGTTGATGCGATGACACAGTGAGAACCGAAAGAAAGATGGGAAGTTGAGAGCACCCGCTGACGGGTCGTAGTGGAGAAAAATCGAGAGAAAGTACTGGGATGAGTTTGCAAAGGACCCAAGGAATGTATGATTTGCTTTAAGCGCGGATGGCATTATTCCTTTCGGGGAGCAGAGCAGCAATCACAGCACCTGGCCCGTGACTCTATGTATCTATAACCTTCCTCCTTGGATGTGCATGAAGCGGAAGTTCATTATGATGCCAGTTCTCATCCAAGGCCCTAAGCAACCCGGCAACGAAATTGATGTGTACCTAAGGCCATTAGTTGAAGAACTTATATAGTTGTGGAATGAAAACGGTGTACGTACGTGGGATGAGCACAGACAGGAGGAATTTAACCTTAAGGCGTTGCTGTTTGTGACCATCAACGATTGGCCCGCTCTCAGTAACCTTTCAGGACAGACAAACAAAGGATACCACGCATGCACGCACTGTTTAGATGACACTGAAAGTATATACCTGGACAAATGCAGGAAGAATGTGTACCTGGGCCATCATCGATTTCTTCCGACCAACCATCAATGTCGAAAGAAAGGCAAGCATTTCAAAGGCGAGGCAGATCACCGGAAGAAGCCCTCCATGCGCACCGGTGATCACGTGCTTGCTATGGTCAATGATTTACACTACGTAATCTTTGGAAAGGGTCCCGGTGGACTAGCTGTTCCGAATGACGCTGAGGGACACGCACCCATGTGGAAGAAGAAATCTATATTTTGAGACCTACCCTACTGGAAAGACCTAGAGGTCCGCTCCTCAATCGATGTGATGCACATGACGAAGAACCTTTGCGAGAACCTGCTAGGCTTCTTGGGCGTGTATGGGAAGACAAAAGATACACCTGATGCACGGGAGGACCTGCAATGTTTGCACGAAAAAGACGGCATGCCTCCGAAGCAGTATAAAGGTCCTGCCAGCTACGCTCTTACGAAAGAAAAGAAAGAAATCTTCTTTGAATGCCTGCTCAGTATGAAGGTCACGACTGGCTTCTCGTCGAATATAAAGGGAATAATAAATATGCCAGAGAAAAAGTTTCAGAACCTAAAGTCTCATGACTGCCACGTGATTATGACGCAACTGCTCCCGGTTGCATTGAGGGGGCTTCTACCGGAAAACGTCCGATTAGCCATTGTGAAGCTATGTGAATTCCTCAATGCAATCTCTCAGAAGGTGATCGATTCAGAAATCGTACCAAGGCTAAGGAGTGATGTGGCGCAATGTCTTGTCAGTTTCGAGCTGGTGTTCCCACCATCCTTCTTCAATATCATGACGCACGTCCTAGTTCATCTAGTCGACGAGATTGTCATCCTAGGGCCCGTATTTCTACACAATATGTTCCCTTTGAGAGGTTCATGGGAGTCCTAAAGAAATATGTCCGTAATCGCGCTAGGCCAGAAGGAAGCATCTCCATGGGCCATCAAACAGAGGATGTTATCGGGTTTTGTATTGACTTCATTCCTGGCCTTAACAAGATAGGTCTCCCTAAATCGCGGTATGAGGGAAGACTGACTGGAAAAGGCACTCTTGGAAGAGACTCAATAATATGTAGGGACGGATATTCTTGGTCTCAAGCACACTACACAGTTCTACAGAACTCTACCTTGGTGACCCCGTATGTCGATGAACACAAGAACAGTCTGCGCTCCAAACACCCGGAGCAGTGCGGCGACTGGATTACATGTGAACACATCAGGACTTTCAGTAGTTGATTGGAAACACGTCTCAGAGGTGACAACATTGTTTGTGATGAGCTGTACTTGTTGTCCAGGGGACCATCTTTGACTGTATTGACTTACAAAGGATACGAGATAAATGGGAATACATTTTACACGATCGCCCAAGATCAAAAGAGCACCAACCAAAACAGCGGTGTCCGCTTTGATGTAGCAACCGAGAGCGGAAAGGATACATATTATGGTTACATAGTGGACATATGGGAACTTGACTACGGACCTAATTTTAAGGTCTCTTTGTTTAAGTGCAAATGGGTCAATCTGTTAGGCGGCGGGGTACAGGTAGACCCATAGTACGGAATGACAACAATGGATCTGAAAAATCTTGGGTACACTGACGAACCGTTCGTCCTAGCCAATGATGTGGCACAGGTTATCTATGTGAAGGACATGTCTACCAAACCGAGAAAAAGAAAAGATAAGGAAGCGAATACATCATATGATGAGCCAAAGCGCCACATAGTTCTTTCAGGAAAAAAGGACATCCTGGGAGTGGACGGCAAGACAGACATGTCTGAAGATTATGAAAAGTTTTATGAAATTCCTCCCTTCAATGTCAAGGCTGACCCAAGCATCCTGATAAACAATAAAGATTATCCATGGTTACGGCGCAATAAGCAAATGACAAGAGCGAAGAAAAAGTGAAGACTTTCTCCCGCAACTATTATGATGATACCATGCCAAATTTGTAACAAACGAGTATGCTATGCCAACTTTTTCAGAGTTCATTTGAAAAACATGAATTTAGGTGGAATTTTCTCTATAGGTGCATCTATGTTCAAATTTTAACTATTCAAATTTGAAAACTAATAGCACTAACAGAAAGTTTATATTTTTTTAAACTAATGGCACTAACAGAAAGTTTATAATTTTGCTGACCTAAAAGCAAAAAGAATTAAAAAATAAAGCAAAAAATAAAAGAAAATAAATAATACAGAAAACAAAACAAAAAAACTGGAAAAAAAATAAAAATAGAAAAATAAGTATTTTGTTGTAAGTAGAAACAAAATAAAATAAATAAAGCAACAAAGAAAACAAAAAAACTAAAAAAGTGTTTTCAAATTTGAAAACTAATGGCACTAACAGAAAGTTTATAATTTTTCTAAAACTAAAAGCAAAAAGAATTAAAAAATAAAGCAAAAAACAAAAGGAAATAAATAATGCAGAAAACAAAACAAAAAAACTGGAAAAAAATAGAGCTCACCCCTATAATATTTGTTATGACTACCTAAAATTACCAAATTAAGTATAATGATAAAACACAGTAATATTAAATAGCAGGAAAAAGATTGACTCAAAAATCAATTTTTATAGTAAAGTTATTCATAAACTAGTGATTCACACAAATTTTAAAAAAATCAAATTTAAACTATTCAAATTTTAAAACTAATGGCACTAACAGAAAATTTATAATTTTTGTGACCTAAAATAAAAAAGAAATCACTACAAAACTATAAGTATTTAGTTCTGAGTAGAAACAAAAAAAAATCAAAAACAAAAAAGTGCCACCTACTGGGCCCCCACGGCCTGAATACGACTAGAAACCCTACATTGGGCCAGGATTCAGGGCCGCGGGAGGCCCAGTAGGCCCACAGGCACATATTGCAGTGTTAGGCCCGAAAGCCTGCTTTAGAGAGGAGCTCGAGAGGGAAGGCGCACCGCACCTTATAAACAGGTGCGCCTCCCTCTCAACTAGCGAGGTGGGACTAAATATTTGGGTTCGGGGCAGCACAGGCCTTTGGTCCCGGTTGGTGGCACTAACCGGGGCTAAAGGGCGGCATTAGTCCCGGTTTGTGCTACGACCCGGGACTAATGCCCCACTTTAGTCCCGGTTGGTGCCACCAACCGGGACCAAAGGCCGCCGCTTCCCGCCCTTTGGGCTGCTGAAAAGAGGCCTTTGGTCCCGGTTGGTGGCACCAACCGGGACTAAAGGGGGGCATTAGTCCCGGTTGGTTTTACGAACCGGGACCAATGCTCTTGCTATATATACAACACTTGTCAAAAATTTCATTCAGTTCCTCATTCTCCCCGCCGCCGACGCCGCCCTCTGCCCCGACGCCCTGCTCCTCGTCGTCGTCGCCCGCGCACGTCGCCGAAGCCCCCGTCGTCGCCCGCGCCCCGCGCCGCCCCGTCGTCGCCCGCGCCGCCCCGACGTCGTCGCCGCCCCCGCCGCCGCCCGCGCCCCGCGCTGCCCTGAGCCCGCCGTCCTCGTCGCCCCTGCCCGTTCGCTGCGAGGCGCTGCCCCGACGCCGCCCGCCGCCCGCCCCCGCCAATGCCGTGGTCGTCGCCAACGCCATCGCCGCCACCGCCGTCGCCCTCGCCGGCCGCCCCCATTGTGAGCCGCCGCCATCGAGGCTCTGTCCATAGCATTTTTTATATATGTGTTTTTTCATATATGTATTAATTTTTTTTGTTTATAGCTATATGATGAATGGATGTGGCTATATATGTATGTATGAATATAATGTTCATAGCATTTTCTTGTTTATATATGTTTTTTCATATATGTATTAATTTTTTATTTAGTTTGTTAGTAGATATCAATTTTAGGTTAGTGCATTTTAATTAGGTTAGTGTCGAGGAAAAAGTAAAATAAGGAAAAGGAAGAAAAGAGGAAGAAGGAAGAAGGAAGAAGAAGAAGAAGAAAAGGAAGGAGTGGAAAAAGGAAAATAAGAAGAGGAAGACTTCTTTTTCTTCATGGATATATGCTAAAGAAAACGAGGGGGTGATAGATGATGATGAGGGGTCGAGAGTGGGACGAGAGGTCGAGAGGTGTCGAGGGGAGAAAAAAAATGTTATCAGGGACGAGGGTCATCGAGGGGTCGAGAGAGGGACGAGGGGTCGAGAGAACTAAATAAGAAGAAGAAGAGGAGAGGAAGAAGAGGAGAAATAAATAAGAAGAAGAAAAAAGAAGAAAAAGAAGAGGAGAAGAAGAAAGGAATAGTGAAAAAGAAGAGAAAATAGAATATATTCTATTTTTTCTTCTTCTCCACTATTCCTTTCTTCTTCTCCTCTTTTTTTTCTTGTTTTTTTCTTCGATCTTCTCCTCTAGGATTTCAGGGTCGAGGGATCGAGGGGTCAAGGGTCGAGGGTTTCAGGGTCGAGGGTTCGAGGGTTCTATAGGATCGAGGGTCGAGGGTTCCAGGGTCGCCGAGGGGTCGAGGGTTCCAGGGTCGTTGAGGGTTCGAGGGGTCGAGGATCGCCGATGGGTCGAGAGAGGTTTCCTAGTGTCAAAGTATTGAAGAAATCCATGCCTTCATCATTAGCCGGAAGTAACCAGGGCATGTTGGTACGAAGTTCTGCAAAGTTGTTCTGGAATGGAGTCCCGGATAGGATAATCCGCCTTTTGGTACGAATTCAGCAAAGGCCTTCCAAATAGCGATATTCGGAAGGCTCTTGCTGAACTTTGTACCAAAAAGCGAATTATCCTATCTGGGACTCTGTTCCAGAACAACTTTGAAGAGCTTCGTACCATCATGCACATGTTACTTTCGCCTAATGATGAAGACATGGTTTTGTTTAATCCTTTGACACTACGCAACCTCCCGACCCCTCGGCGATGCTCTCGAACATGAGAGGAAGAAGAGGATCGCCGAGGGGTCGAGGGTTCCAGGGTCGTCGAGGGTTCGAGGGGTCGAGGATCACCGAGGGGTCGAGAGAGGTTTCCTAGTGTCAAAGTATTGAAGAAATCCATGCCTTCATCATTAGCCGGAAGTAACCAGGGCATGTTGGTACGAAGTTCTGCAAAGTTGTTCTGGAATGGAGTCCCGGATAGGATAATCCGCCTTTTGGTACGAATTCAGCAAAGGCCTTCCAAATAGCGATATTCAGAAGGCTCTTGCTGAACTTTGTACCAGAAAGTGAATTATCCTATCTAGGACTCCGTTCCAGAACAACTTTGAAGAGCTTCGTACCATCATGCACATGTTACTTTCGCCTAATGATGAAGACATGGTTTTGTGGAATCCTTTGACACTACGCAACCTCCCGACCCCTCGGTGATGCTCTCGAACATGAGAGGAAGAAGAGGATCGCCGAGGGGTCGAGGGTTCCAGGGTCATCGAGGGTTCGAGGGGTCGAGGATCGCCGAGGGGTCGAGAGAGGTTTCCTAGTGTCAAAGTATTGAAGAAATCCATGCCTTGATCATTAGCCGGAAGTAACCAGGGCATGTTGGTACGAAGTTCTGCAAAGTTGTTCTGGAATGGAGTCCCGGATAGGATAATCCGCCTTTTGGTACGAATTCAGCAAAGGCCTTCCAAATAGCGATATTCCGAAGGCTCTTGCTGAACTTTGTACCAAAAAGTGAATTATCCTATCTAGGACTCCGTTCCAGAACAACTTTGAAGAGCTTCGTACCATCATGCACATGTTACTTTCGCCTAATGATGAAGACATGGTTTTGTTGAATCCTTTGACACTACGCAACCTCCCGACCCCTCGGCGATCCTCTCGAACATGAGAGGAACAAGAGGATAAAAAAAGAAGAGGAACAAGAAAAAAAGAGGAGAAGAAAGAATAGAGGAGTTCTTCTTCTCTATTCTTTCTTCTCCTCTTTTTCTTCTTCTTCTTCTTCTTTTTTTATCGGGAACGAGGGTCGTCAAGGGACATAGATGTAGTGTCGTCGTTGTCGATATATACCCCCTCCCGATAGCTTACTATGATTAGGTAGCTAGTTCTACGTTTGGCACTAATATATCCATCTGTCATGTTTGAATAATAATTGCCATGTTGTAAATATTTTTAGAAACTATGGACACCGCCCGAGACGAAGCAAAAGAAGCGTTGTTGAGGGACATAATCGCAGAAGGAAGTGATGTCGTCTCGTTGTTTCTCAACAAAACCGATGGTCTGGAAGGAGAGAGTGAACAAGCTGGCTACGGTGACCTAATGCCGGTGCAAGAAGAAGAACATGAGGACGGCTCCGGTGACCCAATGCCGGTGCAAGAAGGAGACCATGATGACAGCTCCGGTGACCGAGCCTAGTCTGGCCAGGTATATATATTAGTTAAGCCTGTGCTGACTAGCTGATTGATGCATTCATTGTTTTGGTATGTACACATATTAATTAAGTCTTTATTCTTTTTTCTAGCCCTCCGGATCGAGCACAGCTTCGGTAAAGAGACGAGGCCCGAAGAAAAAGTTGAGCTCGGATGAAAAGTTTGAGATCGTAGCAATCGCGCCCGATGGCCAACCGATTGAACCCCTCCGGACAAAGAGCGCATTTGTTGCTCAGTGCGGGGTTCTGGTTAGGGACAAGATCCCGATAAGCATCCAGCAATGGTTTAAGCCGGCTACAGAAGACCCTGAGGTGTCTTATGTCAATGATATGTAGAAAAATGATCTTCGGACTGAGCTGAAGTCAAATTTCACCCTACCGCCAGAGGATAATCCAGAGAACCCAGTTAAAGAGAAATTAATCAAGTCTTTTGCTCTTAAGAGGATGGCAAAACTATTCAGGAGGTGGAAGAAAGAGCTGAATAAGTTTGTCGAAAATAATGAGACACCAGAATTCAAGGGCAGATATGAGAAGATCAGAGATCACTGGCCCGCATTTGTGGCCCACAAGACATCGGAAAAGAGTAAGAAGATGTCGGCGACAAACAAGCAAAATGCTGCGAAGAAGAAGCTTCACCATCACACGGGGTTAGGTGGCTACCTCGTAGCCCGGCCTAAGTGGTCCAAGACTGAGAATGATCTGGTTCATAAAGGGATCGAACCAGAGACAATTAGCTGGCCAAACCGTTGCCGGACTTGGTTCTTCAGGGCTGGCAGAACCTTGGACCCTGTAACAGGGAAGTGCATTTGGACGAACGATCAAATGGACATACCAGTCAGGAAGCTTAAGCAGTATATCGAAGCAGCGCGGGAAGGGACGTTCTTTCCAGACAGAGAGAACGACGAGCTCACAATGGCCCTCGGGAATCCTGAGCACCCTGGATGGACACGAGGCACGCCAGGCTCCATTCCGTGGAAGGTCGGGTTTCCGGATGTAGGCGGTTACAAATCCCATGAGAGGAGGAAAAAAGTGCAGCAGACCCAAATGCAGGTGCTGCAAGCAAGGGTAGACACGATAGAGGAACGAGAAGCAAATCGCAGCAAACGTACTGCTGAAGCCTCCCCCGAAGCTACCCCGCCATCTCAGCGCAGAAGCGGCGTGGCTTCCACCGAGCTGCTTCAGCCGGAGCATGCCTTGACGGCTCCTGCCAGCTATCCCATGGATGCTATCACGGAGTCTCAAAATTGCCACCTTATGACGCAATGGATGAATTTGAAGGTCAAGGCGGATGTTGGCTCTGTTTATCCTACTGAAACCGCCGCAAATTTTCACTACCGGCCGATCCAGAAGGATATGCTAGGGTGATGGTGGATGAAATAACGGAGGGATTTGAGGACCTCCAGCTTGACCATCCTACCGGTGAAGGGGAGACTCGGCTGGGGTCTGCTCTGAAGACTCCATGCCTATGGCGGAAGGAGCTCATCAACCTTCCGAACTGGACACCTCCGCCTCCTCCTCCGGCGAGTCAGGGCACTCCGCCTCCTCCACTGCCTCCTCCTCCGGCGAGTGACGATCAGGGCCCTCGGTCGGCTCCTTCTCCGGCGCATGGCGGCACTCCGCCTCCTTCTCCGCCTGCGCCGACGCGCCCGAGCAGCCAGCCTCCTCCTTCTCTACCTCGTCAGCAAGGGCGGAAGAGACCTGCCGCCGCTTCAGCTGCTCCGGCGCGTCGTAGTCCTTCTCCTCCGCCTCGTAAGCAAGTAAAGAAGATAACCGCTCCGTCTGCTCGGTCGGCGTCTAGAAGTACAACCAGAGGCGGGAGGACATACAGATTCGGTCCTTCTCTGAAGACTCCAGAGAAGTTACCATATGAGAGGACCCCAGAGGAGAACGCTGAGATCGCACGAACTGAAGTGGATGACTGGTTTCAAGGGTTGAGAGCAAAGAGACATCCACCTCCAGAGGAGAAGGTAGATCCGGTGAAAGTGAAGCACACTCTAGCTGCCCTGACAAAACCACCAAAGTCTCCGCCGAAAGGAAACTATGAGCGCATTATTGGAAAGGAATTTGCCGAAGCGGAGCAGTCGGGAAGTACTGTCAGTGATTAAAGGCTGAAAGAACGACGAGCTGGGAAACAAATTGCCCAGCTCGGCGAACAAGCGAAGCAATCGTGCCCCCCCCCCCCCCGCTCAAGGTGCCTAGCCACAACGTCGCTAATGATCCGAGGATGGTGCCCGGTTATAGCAATCTTGCAGATTACCTGCCCGGCGATGCACATTATGAACCCATGGACGTGCAGATACAAAGATACGAGTATGGGAAGCCTCTCGTCAAAGATGAAAGATCTCTATCAACGATGATGCGAAGATTGCATGATTGATACTTGAAAATCTGTAGAGACTCTGGGGGGAGGAGTACTTTGTATGTGAAAGTTAAAAAGGAGCATGACCTCGTTGGAATTGAACTGTTGAATGTTCCATTTGAGGAGTTCTATCAGTTTTTCAATCAATTGGCCCTCGATAAAACAACGGTCGCCTGCTACTGTCTGTAAGTAGTACTACTTCTGTCATTAAGTTTCTCTATATAGCTTAGCTCTTTCATTGCATGTATTTATAATCATCCTCACTATATTATGCAGATTGAAGATCGCTGAATTGAAGAAAAGACAAGTCGGTGTTATTGGGTTCATTAACACATATCTCATAGATGCAACTCAGGTTAAATTTCATGCCGCACCTACCGAGGCCAACTTGCTACGATCGTTGGTAATAAATGAAAATAAAGATATAATACTCTTTCCTTACAACTTCAAGTGAGTGTTACTGTCTTGTGCGTATTCGGTTTCCCTTATATATTAGTCAAGGTTATAGTAATGTAATTGATGAGTTATGCATGCGTGTGCAGTTTCCACTATATTCTCCTAGAGATTAAGCTTGAGCAGGGACTAGTAACCGTCTTAGACTCAAGACGAAAAGATCCCCAGGACTATGCAGACATGACTCAAATACTCGAGAAGTAAGTTAAATCGATCATTATCCACCATATCAGCAACTTTGTTCATTTCCTGATATATCAAGTAATTGTTTTCTTTGTCCGGCAGGGTTTGGAGAAAATTCACCAGAAAAGCTCCGAGACTGCCGAAGGAGCTGCAATTTAGACACCCGAAAGTAAGTACTATAGTAGCATTTTAAGGGCATCTACTAGTCATTCAAGCACTAGTTTCATCAATATCATTTGGCATTCTTACTTATCAGTTTGATTAACCTCTATTTTTTGTAAAGTGGTTGTGGCAGGAACAAGGGAATGATTTCTGTGGATACTACGTTTGCGAGTCCATCCGCCACACGACCTGTGAGCGGGGCTACACTGACGAACAATATGAAGTACGTAAATAACAACATTCACAATTTTATTTTATTACCATCATTTGTGTTGAGTTTCATTCATTCATATATATATATATGTATTGACCCCCTTCTTTAAATTAGATGTTTCGGAAGCGGGATGAACTCCTAGCACCAGCTCGCATGCGAGCAATTCAAGAGGAATTGGCGGCATTCTTTCTTGACCACGTGATCCCTGAAGGCGGAGAATTCTATGTGGACCCTGAGTCTGTATGATTATATTTGTAAGAGATAATTATTGTATATATGTAGCTGGTAGTGTCAGATAGATATACGAGAACTTGTTGTTCGACCAATCTCTCGGAGAAGGAGAGGTGGTCGATATCACTTCTCTCTGTATGCATATATGTTCATGACGATCTTCTGTTTCCTTCGTTTGCTTACTAGCTAGCTAGCGTGTCTAGTCCTCTCTATACGTATGTATAGTACGTAGCGTCGACCAAGCACGGACATAAGAGAGGACACTTCTCTCTATTAATTATAGCTAGCAAACACAATATATGAAACACCTTAATTAACCCCCCAAAACCCCCAACCCCCCCCCCTTCAAAAAAACAAAAACCCCAGCCACAGAAATGCTGACGCGTGGATGCCTATTGGTCCCGGTTGGTGCCACCAACCGGGACCAAAGGGTCTCCTGCCTGGGCTCTGCGCACTGCCCATGTGGAGGCCCCTCAGTCCCGGTTCTGGATTGAACCGGGACTAAAGGGTCGGGGCATTAGTACCGACACTTTAGTCCCGGTTCAGGAACCGGGACTAAAGGCCCTTACGAACCGGGACTATAGGCCCTTTTTCTACTAGTGGAGGTGCCGGCGGCGAGGGCATGGTGCTGCACACGCTTCTTGACCCCCTTCATCCGGCGCTCCTCCAACCTGAAGTACGCCACAAACTTGGGGAAGGAGGGCTCCGGCATCAAGGTGAGGTTAGAGGCGGCGTTGCCGAAGTCCTCGTTGAGGCCGGCGGTGAGGGTGCTGAGGAGGAGGTCGTGCCAGGACCGGATTTTCGGGATATCAATTTCCCAAAAGCGGCCCTTGTGCTCACCAGCCCTAGGATTACTGTTAGCTGATGAGGCACCAACTTGTTACAGAAACTCAAAGCAAAATACAGGATATGTAGTACAAGACCATTCTGGCCTATAAGTACAACAAATGGTTTTCTAGTGGCTGAAGCCGGAAGCGGTTTGCGGGTCACCAGTGTCTATGGGACTCCATTTTTCACAGGGACAGCTGACCAGGATAACTCCTATATTCGCGAGGCTGCTATCTCCATTGCGTAGGTTCCGGGGCTGTCATCACAAAGTTCCTTTCCACGCAAGAAATCTGGCCAAGACAATAGCCAGGGACAAGCCAGTGAGTACTTTGAATGTACTCGCAAACATTAAGAACACAGGTATAATATAGCCACTGATAATCATGTTTTAAAAATATTCTATGATCACCTCGTCAGTTATGAAATAAGGTTCATGCTGCACGCAAGCAGATCATTCATATAAAACATGAGTAAGCAATCAGGGAGTAGAAATGAAAGGCACCGATCGGGTGTCTGAAGCGACGCCTCGAAAGGAAAATAATATGAAGCATACCTCAGTCGGGCGTCTGAGCGACACCACATAAAGGGCTTATATATAAGGGGAATAACAAGCATGCCACAGTCGGGAGAGGAGGGAGGAGGAGCTCACCGAAGAGGAGGGAGGAGGAGCTCACCGGAGAGGAGGGAGGAGAAACCGTGAGGGGAGGGGAGGGGAGGAGAGGAGGGAGGAGGAGGTCGCCGGAGAGGAGGAGGAGCAGGTCGCTAGAGAGGAGGAGGGTAGTATGGTGGAGGAGAGAAGGGAAGATGGAGTGGAGGAGAAGAATGAAGAGGTAAGGAGGAGAGGACCACGCCCGGCCATATATACGGCATAGTAATGGCGCACCGCGGGCAGGTGCGCCATTACTAACTTTTTTTATTTTTTATTTATTTTGAATTTTGAAGGCGGGAAGATACTAATGGCGCACCATGGGCAGATGCGCCATTAATAACTATTTTTTATTTTTTTGACTTATTTTGAATTTTGAAGGCGGGAAGATACTAATGACGCACCATGGATAGGTGCGCCATTAGTAAGTTTGAATTTTTTTGCCTCTCCAGATCTTAAAAGCCCCGTATCTTTTTTTTTGCTAGGTTTTTGAGGATTTCGAAAATGTTTAACGGCGTTTTCCCTGTTAAATTCAGACGTAACTTTTTGAGTAGATGATTTTTCATATAAAAACTTTTTCATCCGAGTTCGTACGCAAAAGTTATACTTATTTTACAAATTCTTGAAAGATTTCGCAAATAAAGTCAACTGCAGCCAACTGCAGCCGCCCCGTCCCGAGCCGCTGCTGCCGCCTTTTCTCCGTCCGCTGGTGCCACCCGTCCTGAGTGCCTCACGTACCGCTCGTCAGCGCGCCGCCCACCAGCCGCGTCACCTACCGCCCGCGCCTGGGCCTGGGCGCGCATGCTCGCAGTGGCCGGCTCCAGCCTTTTGGCGAAAGCGACGGTGCAACTGGGGCGCGCGTCCTCACAGGAGATCCAATCGAGTCAATTGAATTCTTTGGTTGGGGCCTAGTACGTGCATGCGTACGTACTGTACTATGCGTCCGTCCTGTGTTGTGTAAAATCAAAGCACTCATCACCCGCCCCCCGCTCGCCAGATCGTCCGAGCGGCCCAACCCGCCGGAAGCCGCCCGATGGCGTCCACCGGCCCGTCCGCCGCTGCCTCTGCCATCCCGCTGACGGCGCCCTCTGGCGCGGCTCCGCCGCCGATGTCCTACGGGGCGGCCCCACCGCCGCTGGCGCTCTCCGGCTAGTCCCGCTACGGGCCCTCTGGCGCTCCACCGCCGGCGTCCTACGGCGTGGCCCCGCCATCGCCGGCATTCTTCGGCCAGTCCGTCGTCGCCCTGTCGCTGGCGCCGCCTCTGCCAGTTGACCCCGTGCTGTTGCGCGGAGCGTTTGACGCGCCCGTACCCATGTACAGGGCTTTACCCGTATACGGGTTTCCCGGGTACTGGTGGGGGTCGTCAGCAGGCAGCAATCGCAGCAGCCTGACGGCGTCCAGCACCTGCAGCATCTGTCAGCGGGCCAGCAGGTTTTTCTGGCGGGCCATCCGGCCTACTCGGCACCGCAGTCGCAGCCTGGGCTGCTACCTATACCGTATGGAGAGTACCCAACGCCGCACCCGAGCGGCGGCTACGGCCTCCCCATGGCGTCTTCGTCTCCCTCGCCGGCTCTGCCACCGGCACCCTGGGACCCGGTGCTCCTCCCCGCACTGCATACCGC
Organism: Triticum aestivum; assembly: GCF_018294505.1. Taxonomy (NCBI): domain Eukaryota; kingdom Viridiplantae; phylum Streptophyta; class Magnoliopsida; order Poales; family Poaceae; genus Triticum; species Triticum aestivum. The sequence continues at coordinate 52,070,532 of NC_057812.1, read as the reverse complement.
TTCTACACCGAATAACTACGCGGGAGGCGGTGATTGGTACATGGACACCGGTGCTACGGCTCACGTGTTTGCTCATCTTGTTAACCTTGCATCCTTCACTCCTGTCTCCACCGACCGCCGCATCATTGTCGGCGACGGTTCCACACTTCCTATCACACACATTGGGCACACATATTTTCCTTTTAGTTCTACTCCATTATCTTTGTCTAACATACTTGTGTCACCTCATCTTGTTAAGAATCTCGTTTCTGTTCGTTGTTTCACTCGTGAAAATCCTGTTACCATTAAATTTGACGAGCTTGGTTTTTGTGTCAAAGATGCTCGAACCAGGATGGTACTTCACCGATGTGACAGCCCCGACGAGCTCTATCCGCTGCACTCACCTTCACCCAACACCACCACACCGGTTGCTCTCTCCGCTAGAGTCGATCTCTGGCACGCTCGCTTGGGTCATCCCAACCCTGTCACACTTCATCATATTCTTAAGAGTTTCAGTTTCAGTTGCAATAAGATCGAGGATCACACTTGTCATGCCTGTCGAGTCAGCAAACATGTCCGTCTGCCATTTAATAATTCCACCACCATTGCTTCTTTTCCTTTTCAGTTGATTCATAGCGATGGGTGGACCTCTCCGGTTCCCAGTAACTCAGGCTATTTATATTATCTGGTTATTCTTGATGATTATTCTCATTATGTGTGGACTTTTCTTTTGCGCAGAAATTCGGATGCACTCTTTACCTTGACGGCTTTTTACTTCTATGTCCGCACGCAGTTTGGGCGTCCCATCCTTGCGCTTCAGACGGACAATGGAAAATAGTTCGACAACCTCGCATTCCGCACCTTTTTATCGCATCACGGCACAGTCTTCCGTCTCACATGCCCGTACACCTCACAGCAGAACGGTCGAGCTGAACGCGTCCTTCGCACTCTGAATGACTGCGTTCGCATGCTCCTGTTTCATGCCAACGAGCCGCCTCGTTTCTGGCTGGACGCACTCGCCACTGCATCACTTCTTCTTAACATTAGACCCTGTCGCCCATGGTGGAACTACGCACCTCACCATCTTCTCTTTGGTACGCCCCCGTCTTATGACGACTTGCGTATTTTTGGGTGCCTTTGCTATCCCAGCACTGCCGACACTGCTTCTCACAAGCTTGCACCTCGATCTGTCGCTTGCATCTTCATCGGCTACCCCTCTAACTCCAAGGGATATCGGCGCTATGATCCCGTCTCCCACCGTGTGTTCACCTCCCGGCACGTTTACTTTGATGAGCATGTGTTTCCGTTTCAGCAGGTACCCCAGGCTATTCCTCCCGTCACTAGTGACGCGGGCGCCTCGACGCCCCTTCTGGGAGGTTCGCGCGCCGCCCTTGGCCCGCCCCCTGGCTTTGAGGCGCGCCCCCCATATGCGGAGCCTCCTCCAGCCGCGGCGCTGGCACCCCCAGCGCCCCCGACGTTGGCGCACGCGGCTCCCCCGGCCCCCTCGGCGCCTCCTCCAGCCGCGGCGCTGGCACCTCCGGCGCCCCCGACGTTGGCGCCAGTGGCTCCCCCGGCGCCCGCGGCCCCCTCGGCTCCCTCGGCGCCCCGGGCCCCGTCGGCGCCCACAATGCCCCCGACGCCCCCCCCCCCCCGGCGACTGTGGCCGGTCCGGTCACCCGTGCCCGTACGGGCGTTTTTCGCCTGAGCTCGCGCTACGCCTCGGATGACTACGTCCATGCGGCGTCCACCTCTGAGCCATCGCCGTTGCCATCCTCTGTTCGAGCCGCTCTTCGTGACCCGCTCTGGATGGCTGCGATGCAAGAGGAGTTTGACGCCCTGTTGCGCAACCGGACATGGCAGCTTGTTTCCCGTCCCCGGCACACCAACGTGATTACCAGGAAGTGGGTCTTTAAACACAAGCTCCGTCCTGATGGTACCCTTGATCGCTACAAAGTGCGCTGGGTCGTTCGTGGCTTCCGACAGCGTGCTGGCATCGACTTCACCGACACCTTCGCTCCAGTCCTCAAGCCCGGCACGATACACACGGTTCTCCACCTTGTGGTCTCCTGTGCTTGGCCGGTGCACTAGATGGACGTCTCTAACTCCTTCCTCCATGGCCACCTCGAGGAGCAGGTCTTCTGCCAGCAGCCCACCGGGTTTGTTGACCCGGCGCATCCTGACCACGTGTGCCTGCTTTCGCGGTCCTTGTACGGACTCAAGCAGGCTCCGCGCGCTTGGTACCAGCGCATCGCGGCGTTTCTCCACCAGCTTGGGTTCCGCTCTACCCGCTCGGATGCCTCGCTCTTCGTCTATCATCAGGGCGTCGACACGGCCTACTTGTTGCTCTTTGTCGATGACATCATCCTGACGGCATGTACGGATGGTCTCCTCGGTCAGCTCACGGCTCGTCTTCGCGCTGAGTTCGCTATCAAGGACTTGGGTCCTTTGCACTACTTCCTCGGTGTCGAGGTGGTGCGCCGTCCCGATGGCTTCTTTCTTCATCAGCGGAAGTACGCTTATGAGCTCCTGGAGCGCGCTGGCATGCTTAACTGCAAGCCCGCCGCTACGCCTGTTGATACGAAGGCCAAGCTTTCTGCCATGGATGGCTCTCCTGCTTCGGATGCTGCTTTCTATCTGCCTATTGTTGGTGCTCTTCAGTACCTCACTCTGACTCGACCGGAGATCCAGTATGCTGTGCAGCAGGTGTGTCTTCATATGCATGCTCCTCGAGACGTTCACTGGGCTGCGGTCAAGCGGATTCTCCGCTATGTCTGTGGCACTAAGAATCTTGGCATCACGCTTCATGCCTCTGCCGACACCGCCCTCACCGCCTACTCCGATGCAGACTGGGCGGGCTGCCCTGACACTCGTCGCTCCACCTTGGGCTATTGTGTCTACCTTGGACCCTCACTTATCTCGTGGTCGTCCAATCGGCAGCCTACGGTCTCTCGTTCCAGTGCGGAGGCTGAGTATCGCGCGGTGGCCAACGCCGTCGCCGAGTGTTCGTGGCTTCGCCAGCTGCTTCATGAGCTTTCTTGCCCTGTTGATCGTGCCACGGTGGTCTACTGCGACAACGTATCGGCGTCTATCTCTCCGCTAACCCGGTGCATCATCGACGGACCAAGCATATTGAGTTGGATATTCATTTTGTTCGGGAACAGGTGGCCCTTGGCCATATTCGTGTTTTGCACGTCCCTACTTCCCAACAACTTGCAGATATCATGACCAAGGGCTTGCCTACGGCGTCATTTGAGGAGTTCCGGTCCAGTCTTTGCGTCAGCTGCGGTGCCGCTTCGACTGCGCAGGGGAGGGGGGGGGGGTGTTGAGTATATGTGTTATGTGCATATTGTGTATTGGGTCCACTCCTAGTTCCTTGTATAGTTGAGGTCTGTGACTCACCTTTGTACATTATATATACGTGCCTATGCACGAAGAGCAATACATCGTGCAATTCCCACAACATACACAGGGTACGCAGTGTCAAATGGACGCAGACGACAGTATGCCAGCAGTCACTGATCCGGGCGCGCTGTTCCTGGAAAGCTGGCTTTGGTAGTGTTGGAAGAGGGCTGAGATCTCACCGGAGAAGGAAACCAACACAGCGGCGCTCCATCGGTCTAAAAAAATATCCCGGTTTTGAGCGCTTTGGCTCAATTCCTTTGTCCGCGAGGCGTCAACTGATCGGGCAAATCCAAAACATGCAAGGTCTTCTAGTCGGGCGGTTAACCGCTAAGGCCTATTTAGCTTGCAATTTAGAGCATGTTCGGTAATATTATTTTTCTTTCTATCTCTTTACTTGTTCTCTAGAATACACATCATGAATTTTTTAAGTTTTACACAATAACATCCGCAGCAACGCACGGGGCATTTATCTAGTTGTACTAGTGTTAGATGCCGTGTTTGCTCATTTTAGCAAACAAGCATAGGGTCCAAAATAAACGGCATTATAAAAGTAGAAGGCAAGGAGATTTGGAAGGAACGAAATGCATATGTGTTCAGGACCAAGGTGGCTCTTGTGGCGGTGATCGTGCAAACTGTTAAAGAGGAGGCGTCTATCTGTGCTCTGCCGGGCGCTACCAATTGTGTAATTTGATGCCGTGAGAGTAGGCCTTTATCCCTTTTTCACTTTGGCGGGGCTGTGTTGTCGAAAAACCGTACTCTTCTCTACAGCACAATGGAATGGCAAATCTCTTGCCTCATTTCAGAAAAAAGAAACCCCAAGGGGTTAGAAGTTGGATAGTCAGAGACTGAGATTAAATATCAAGGTTTTAAATCAACACTTTTCTTTCATGATATTCATTAATTTGGTATGTCGAGAGACGGGGACATGATTTTACTTTAAGAATATATTGCACGCTAGTTACAAGGTAGGAAGCGGGCAGTGAACGTACATGACAAAGGAGTGCGGGTTAACTCGATGACAGAAACTATCCTTGTTTAATTTGTCTACTCACTGCTAATAAGACGAGTGTACCTTAAACATATCCACGGCTCCACCCATGCTTGGTATTATCTTCCCATTTTCATTTCCCGTGATTGTTCAGTCCCACATCTATCCTGGTGTAAACTAACTTCAAATGGCATCTCCCGTGTTCTTGTCCATCCTCCTGGTCATATTTGGCAGCTACCTTTCCATTTCTGCTGCAGGCGACGTTAAGCAAAGCTTCGTTGTGGTGTCAACCAGATCATTTCAGACAGAAGATGTCTGCTCCACATCAACAGGTACGTACAGCGGTACATGAATTGAGTATGGTATAATTCAGCACTATGACACTCGGATGTTTCAGTGACGTCGTGGCCAAACCGCGCCGCTGCGCCGCTGGTGCACAGGCACGGACCCTGCGCCAAGTCGCAGTCCGCCGACAAGCCATCTTTCGCTTGAGGCGCTTCACAGAAGCCGTGTCCGCGCAGACTACTACATCATGAGCAGAGCGCGGAGGGGCACCACGATGCAGGACCAGGACGAGGACAAGGTGAGCATCCCGGCGTACCTGGGCACCTCCGTCGACTCGCAGGAGTACGTGGTCACGTTGGGCCTGGGCACGCCCGCCGTGGAGCAGGTCCTCCTCCTCGACACCGGCAGCGACCTGTCGTGGATGCAGTGCGCGCCATGCAACTCCAGCGACTGCTACCCTCAGAAGGATCCCTTGTTTGACCCGCGCAAGTCCTCCACCTACACTCCCATCTCGTGCGGCTCCGACGTCTGCAAGATCCTCCGGTCTGACCACCACTTGAACAATGGCTGCAGCATGAACAGCAATGGCAGCCAGCCCCAGTGTGAGTATCGAGTCGAGTACGCAGGAGGGTTAAAGACCAGCGGCGTTTACAGCAACGAGGCGCTCACGCTGGCGCCCGGCGTCGTCATCAAGGACTTCCATTTCGGCTGCGGATACAAGCAGGGTGGCCCGAGCGACAAGTTTGACGGCCTGCTCGCACTCGGCAGATCGCCCGAGTCGCTCCCGGTTCAGACCTCCGCAGTATAAGGCGGCTCTTTCTCCTACTGCCTCCCGCCGGTGAGCAGCGGCACCGGGTTCCTTGCTCTTGGCGCGCCCAGCAACACCTCGGCCTTCTCATTCACGCCCATTACCGCCTTCTACGTGGTGAAGCTCACCGGTTCAGCGTCGGCGGGAAGCAGCTCCGCATCCCACGGAAGGCGCTCAAGGGGGGCATGCTCGTAGACTGCGGCAGTATCATCACAATGCTACCAACGACGCCCCGCGCGAAACTGAAGTCCGCGTTCCGGGCGGCCATGGCGGCTTACCCGCTCGTCCCAAGCGACCCGGACGAGACATGCTACAACTTCACCGGATACAGCAACGTCACCGTGCCCAAGGTCGCTCTCACGTTCAGCGGTGGCGTCACGATTGACCTCGATGTCCCCAACGGGGTTCTGTTGGACGGCTGTCTAGCCTTCGGCGAGTCCGGGCCAGATGGTTACGGCGGGACCATCAGCAACGTCCAAATGAGAACGTTGGAGATGTTGTACGACATTAGGGGTGGTAGACTCGGATTCCGGCCAGGTGCCTGTTGACTCCTCAAGCTATGCCTCAATCCATCGGGAGCTAGCTTACAAAAAAAAAAAGATCGGTTTGGTGTTAACTGCTCGAATCCTCCAGAGTGGATGGCCCATCCGATCATCCCGTCGTTGTAGGAAATAAGCTCAACTTTGAATAATGTAGTGCATGTCGATGTGATGTTGCCATGCACATGCACAGTATAGTGCTGCATGCACGAACTTTTTCCTTTGCATTTTTCTTATACTCTCCGGCTAGCAAGGCACGCAGGAAGCAGCCATGGGATGGCGTGGCATTACGTGAGTCCTGGGGCAGCTAGACCGGAGTTTGTTAGCAGTTTGGTGAGATCCTTTGTAATCGACGTATACAGAGGAAAGAATATAAGAAAAGATCGCGAAGTTAGGCGAGGCAAAGCATTGTCTCTCTCCCGTTAGTCTCTCTCTCTCCCCCCCTCTCTCTCTCTCTCTCTCTCTAACCTTCTGGGCGATTCTGGCAACAAGAATTGGCATCAGAGTCATGGGTGTTCGACCTTAAGCCTGGTAGATCAAGTGGTGTCTCAACTACTACGGTCATGTTGGACTCGAGATGGAGAAGGAGAAGACGAAAGGAGATCAAACCACTATCGCACCGGTTGCATGACTCACTGCGCGGTAGTGGAGAAATCCGCGTGGTGGAGAGGGTGGTGCGCGAGACGGAGTCATCGGCGTCCATGAGGGCATGTACAACAGTCTAGACAGGTTTCGTCTGTAGCCCCTGTCCATGTCAGATATAGTCTCTGTAATTATTTACTGTAGACAGCTTTTACAATGGATCGTCTATTTAATTGTCTATATCGTCGCTAAAATCATGAGGTGGTTGGACAGATTCTGGAAGGAGAAACTGCTCGATGCAGACACCCCTTCGTACAACGGGAGGATGGACGTCGCTAATCAGCGAATTTTGTGCGACTAGACGATCGGTAATTGTACAGATGGGTAGTTTCTCTCTCCTCTTTCTCTTTCCACCACGTAATCAAATGTCCTACGTGTACTTGCTTACAGACAGCCGAGTCAACCCCATTGTACATGCCCTGATGCTCACCCACACCAACTACATGGAGTAGTTCTTGTTCCTGCAAGTCAAGCTGCAGGTGGGTGGGCTCTGGGCTGTGATCAAGGCTTGGACCGACGATGAGCACGAGGATCTCCATGCTCGCCGCCATCCTCACCACCGTGCCGCTGGAGCTGATGCGCATGTCGGCAGCAAGGACACACCACCAAGACCGCGAGGGAGACGATCAAGTCCCTGTGAATGGGCAGTGAGCACGTCCATGAAGCCAAGGCGCACGTGCGCCGCCGCTATTTGAGGAACTCTGGTTCATGGATGAAAAGTCTATTAAGGACTTCAAACTGCGCCTAACGGGGGTTGTCGCCGACCTAGATGAAGGAAATATGCCCTAGAGGCAATAATAAAGTTATTATTTATTTCTTTATATCATGATAAATGTTTATTATTCATGCTAGAATTGTATTAACCGGAAACATAATACATGTGTGAATACATAGACAAACAGAGTGTCACTAGTATGTCTCTACTTGACTAGCTCGTTGATCAAAGACGGTTATGTTTCCTAACCATAGACATGAGTTGTCATTTGATTAACGGGATCACATCATTAGGAGAATGATGTGATTGACTTGACCCATTCCGTTAGCATAACACTTGATCGTTTAGTTTGTTGCTATTGCTTTCTTCATGACTTATACATGTTCCTATGACTATGAGATTATGCAACTCCCGTTTACCATAGGAACACTTTGTGTGCTACCAAACGTCACAACGTAACTGGGTGATTATAAAGGTGCTCTACAGGTGTCTCCGAAGGTACTTGTTGGGTTGGCGTATTTCGAGATTATGATTTGTCACTCCGATTGTCGGAGTGGTATCTCTGGGCCCTCTCGGTAATGCACATCACTTAAGCCTTGCAAGCATTGCAACTAATGAGTTAGTTGCGGGATGATGTATTACGGAACGAGTAAAGAGACTTGCCGGTAACGAGATTGAACTAGGTATTGAGATACCGACGATCAAATCTCGGGCAAGTAACATACTGATGACAAAGGGAACAACGTATGTTGTTATGCGGTCCGACCGATAAAAGATCTTCGTAGAATATGTAGGAGCCAATATGAGCATCCAGGTTCCGCTATTGGTTATTGACCGGAGACGTGTCTCGGTCATGTCTACATTGTTCTCGAACCCGTAGGGTCCGCACGCTTAACGTTATGATGACAGTTTCATTATGAGTTTATATATTTTGATGTACCGAAGGTTGTTCGGAGTCCCGGATGTGATCACGGACATAACGAGGAGTCTCGAAATAGTCGAGACATAAAGATTGATATATTGGACGACTATATTCGGACACAGGAATGGTTCCGGGAGTTATCGGATATAAAACAGAGTACCGGAACCCCCCCCCCCCTGGGGGGGGGGGTTAATGGGCCTCATTGGCCCAAAGTGGAGCAGAGGAGGGGCGGCCAGGGCAGGCTGCACGCCCCCTCCCCCTCTAGTCCGAATTGGACAAGGAGGGAGGGGCGGCGCCCCCCCCCCCCTTCCTTTCTCTCCTCTCTCCCTTCCTTCCCCCTCTCCTAGTTGGATAAGGAAAGGAGGGAGTCCTACTCCCGGTAGGAGTAGGACTCCTCCCTGGCACGCCTCCTCCTGGCCGGCCGCCCCTCCCCCTTGCTCCTTTATATACGGGGGCAGGGGGCACCTCTAGACACAACAATTGATCCTTGAGATCTATTAGCCGCGTGTGGTGCCCTCCTCCACCATAATCCTCGATAATATTGTAGCGGTGCTTAGGCAAAGCCCTGCGATGGTAGAACATCAAGATCGTCACCACGCCGTCATGCTGACGGAACTCTTCCCCGACATTCTGCTGGATGTGAAGACCAGGACGATAGAGCAACTCGCCGAGCATCTCTCGGTGTGCTCTGAACATTATGACCTTGACGAGCTAAGCCACTCCACCAGACGTCTTCTTCTCACGAAGGTCGAGTGGACTGACAGTCAACAGCAACACACATGTGGATCCTCTTCGAGTGGAGGCAGCAAAAGTAATCCTCAGGGCACACCCAAACCGGGCGCAGGTGAAAGACCTACAATGGGGAATGGAGGTGTGGGCGGCTCTAGCTAGAAGATAAAGGGAAATGCCACTATTAAGGTAAACCAGGGCATTGGATAAAGGATTGTCTCACCAGGATCAAGCATCGGGAAGAGCAGGCCAAATAGGGTCAAGCACATCTTTCCCGCGAAGGGGATGAGCACCATGAAGGGCACTATCATGTTTGGAGATGGGTCACATGTCACGATCCAAGGAAGGGGATAAGTCATCCTCAGAGGATAGAGTGGCAATCAACATGCACTGTCAGAATTTTACTTCATCCCAAGCCTCCGCAACAACATTATTCTATTGGTCAACTAGATGAAGGGGGTGGAAGATCGAGATCCATGAGGGACTGATGACGATTCACGATCCTGTTCGGCGCATGTCCATTCGTTCTCTTAATCGAGATGCACACTAGTAGTACAAAAGTAACACCCTGAGATCGGAAGCAGCTGTTGTTAACTTGATTTACACCGTATTTTAATTTAACACCGTTGCCATGTCAGACCTTGAAGAAGGAATATGAACCATCTGGCTACTACAAAATGATTTTTATGAAAATAAACATCACGTGGAATTTTAGGTGAGAAGAGAAGTGATCAACCATGTGCTCTCACCTTGTGGCCACAACAAAACAAGATAATCAGTATGAGTCTTTATTTTCTAAACTACCTTCAAACTTTAGCAACATTTAATTTTTGAATCATTTATACACTATGCCCAACCAGACAATGGTATAACATGAGGCTTTGCGCAAACATGAGCCGAGGCTAATGCAAAAGAAGAAGCAAAGAAGCAAGACAAATTGAAGTTCATCACCATATTTCGAACATTGATTTTGACTGGAACCAAAATATGTTACCCTAGTCCGAGATTGAGAGGCATCGGGAACACGGTGAACACAGTTCATAGGTATGCAAATTTTATACCTCCAAAACGGTTTCAAGTCTGACCCTTCAATTCTATGTCTTTATAGAACTCCGCCGCTTCAACATTATTGCAACCTTCGAGATTTATTTGAAACATGTAAACAAGTTTTGTAAGTTGTTTTCATCGGTTTCCACTAGAAGGCAGCCAGAATAGATCGTGGAGGTGAAGGTTGTGAGCATATGGCTGCCATCTGTTGAAGCCATTTTTAGTGCAATCTGTTGAAGCACTTCAAAGTGTACTTCGGTGGCAACAAATCAGCTTTACCACTAAAGCGAATCTACAAGTGATTCGAATCCAATCCTTGACCATTTTGAAAATTCAGGAAGAGGGTTTTTATGCTATGGTAAAGATATTAACAAGCATGGTTAGTGCCTTGTGAAATGGGATGTTGTTTGCCTTCCCAAAAAAGCTGGTGGTATGAGTGTGCTCGATCTAGGAGTGCAAAACAGGGCACTACTAACCAAATTCATATATAAATTCTTTAACCAGCATGATATTCCTTTTGTCCAATTGATCTGGAACACCTACTACATTAATGGTGAGTTGCCAAGTTATCCCGGGAGAATTGGATCGTTATGGTGGGGAGATTGATGTTCTATCTTGGAGGATTTAAAAAATGCGACCACCCGTTCACCATCATCTGGAAGCACAGTGAAGTTATGGCATGACAGATAGAACAAGGAAACTATGCAGTCCCAATTTCGTCATCTATACTCATATGTTACAAATACCAACATCACCATGGATTCTGCTCTAAGCTACACATCTTACGGATTTTATGACATATTACATGCCTATGTCCTCCATTTTTAGCCAAACAAGCATCACAATGCAGAATTTACTGTTTGACAGAAATGATTACAATAACAAAGAAAGGTGGAGCTTAATATGGAACAGTAGTAAGGATTTCAACAAGAGATTATATCTTCAGCTGATTGGTAATCCACAGGAGGCCCCAAACAATTCCAATGGACATGGATCTCTTGTGGACTACCTAAACAGAAATTCTTCTCCTAGTTGCTTTTAAATAACAGGTTAAACACCAGAGTCCTTTTAACTAGGAAGAAGTTCTACACTGAGACAAGTAAATGTGTATTATATGATGATGAGCCATCTGAGCACTTCATGCATCTTTTCTTGGTTGTGATTTCAGCTAGAATTTCTAGATGACTATTGGCTTTGACTGGAACACTGACCATGATATAATTGATATGTTGATGGAAGTGAAAATAGATGTATCCCATTAGTTGTTTCAAAGAATGTTTGATTGTTGGCTGCTAGAGCATTTGGAAACACAGAAACAACATTACCTTTGAGAACATGATATGATGTCTGGAATACTACATATCTTGCTTCCCGGAGAACTTTGGCACTATTACCAAAAAGGCTAGGTTTAAAACTGATGTAACATCACCTAATCTTGGCTAGACTACTTTTGAACCATTGTCACTTGTAACACTGATAATACATCACCAGATCACCTTGTATATGGTCCATCTTTATTAATGAAAAGACTTACAGTAGGGGTCTGCCCTATTGTTTTTGCTCAGAAAAAGCTACAATGCTATCTAAAATAAATCCACCTTTCATAAAGCAATTTGATTTGGAGAGATTAGTTCATTACATATCTCTCCAAATATATTAATACAACATTTAGTAAATATTTTGAAACTACAATTGGTTAGAGATATACGTCTAAATTTATCAATCCTAACAACACCACCTTCTTTAGAATTAGAGTAAGAAAGGATAAATTCAATCTATATAGATCTAATTATCCTTTCTCCGAGTCCTTGAACATGGCAAGGATTTCTGGTTTAATCATATCGCAAAATTGTTGATAAAATAAGAAAAGGAGTCCATCTAGCCAGAAGCACCTTCAACACGAGAGCCAAATTCAGCATCCTTAGATTCCTGTTTAGAAAAATGGGCCTCTAATTTGGAGTTATGCAATTAGAGACTTTATATTTTTCCTCCCAGATATCATATTTTAACTCTATATTTAGCTTAGGTTCACAACTAAATAAATTCTTATAATATTAGCCAACTGTTGGGGAACACAGTAATTTAAAAAAATTCCTACGCACACGCAAGATCATGGTGATGCATAGCAACGAGAGGGGAGAGTATCGTCTACGTACCCTCATAGACCGTAAGTGGAAGCGTTATGACAATGTGGTTGATGTACTCGTACGTCTTCACGATCGACCGATCCTAGTACCGAACGTACATCACATCACAATCTGCACACGTTCAGCTCGGTGATGTCCCACGAACTCACAATCCAGTAGAGCTTCGAGGGAGAGTTCTGTCAGCACGACGGCGTGATGATGGTGATCATGATGCTACCGATGTAGGGCTTCGCCTAAGCACCGCTACGATATGACTGAGGTGGATTATGGTGGAGGGTGTACCGCACACGGCTAAAAGATCAATGATCAACTTGTGTGTCCATGGGGTGCCCCCTCCCCTGTATATAAAAGAGTGGAGGAGCGGGAGGGCCGACCCTCTACTATGGAGCGCCCTGGGGAGTCCTACTCCCACCGGGAGTAGGATTACCCCCTTCCATGTAGTAGGAGTAGGAGAGAAGGAAAGGGAAAAGAGAAGAGAAGGAAGGAGGGGGCGCCGCCCCTCCCCCTAGTCCAATTAGGACTAGGCCTTGGGGGGCGCACAGCCTCCCCTCTCTCTTTCCCCTAAATCCCAATAAGGCCCATATACTCCCCGACGGATTCACGTAACACGCCGGTACTTCGATAAATACCCGAACCACTCAGAACCTTTCTGATGTCCTAATATAGCCTTCCAATATATCGATCTTTACGTCTCGAACATTTCGAGACTCCTCGTCATGTCCTTGATCTCATCTGGGACTCCAAACAACCTTTGGTACATCAAAACACATAAACTCATAATACTGATCGTCACTGAACGTTAAGCGCGCGGTCCCTACGGGTTTGAGAACTATGTAGACATGACCATGACTCATCTCCGGTCAATTACCAATAGCGGAACCTGGATGCTCATATTGGCTCCTACATATTCTACGAAGATCTTTATCGGTCAAACCGCATAACTATATACGTTGTTCCCTTTGTCATCGGTATGTTACTTGCCCGAGATTCGATCGTCGGTATCTCAATACCTAGTTCAATCTCGTTACCGACAAGTCTCTTTACTCGTTCCGTAATGCATCATCCCGGAACTAACTCATTAGTCACATTTCTTGCAAGGCTTATATTGATGTGCATTACCGAGAGGGCCTAGAGATACCTCTCCGACAATCGAAGTGACAAATCCTAATCTCGATCTATGCCAACTCAACAAGTACCATCGGAGACACCTGTAGAGCACCTTTAAAATCACTCAGTTAAGTTGTGACATTTGGTAGCACACAAAGTGTTCCTCCGGTATTCGGGAGTTGCATAATCTCATAGTCAGAGGAACATGTATAAGTCATGAAGAAAGCAGTAGCAACAAACTAAACGATCATCGTGCCAAGCTAACAGAATGGGTCAAGTCAATCACATCATTCTCTAATGATGTGATCCCGTTAATCAAATGACAACTCATGTCTTTGGCTGGGAAATTTAACCATCTTTGATTCAACGAGCTAGTCAAGTAGAGGCATACTAGTGACACTCTCTTTGTCTATGTATTCACACATGCACTAAGTTTCCGGTTAATACAATTCTAGCATGAATAATAAACATTTATCATGATATAAGGAAATAAATAATAACTTTATTATTGCCTCTAGGGCATATTTCCTTCACCAACAACATCAATAATACCTTTCAGGTCTTGAATAGTTCCACCATCACATTCTAGCATTATAATCTGCTTCTTTCTCCTGTTCTAATTAAGAATGGAGTGGAACTAAGTTGTGTATGTGTTCATTTACCCTTCAAGCACCTCTCTCCCCCTGGATCTTTGTCTGGATTTTACTTGCTCATTTTTTTCGTACACCATTTAGTTTACCTACAATAGAAGATATTCAATGTTTATAGTTGGGAGATTGACACCGAGATTCAGAAAGAACGTCTACCATATCAAATTCAGAAATCAAGCTTGCTTATGTATGTTCTGAGCAGCTTGAAGATTAGCATTCCACCCTGTTAAAAATCTTCTCATAACACCCCACCTTAAAGTGCGAAATATCAATAACTTTGGTATGGGATAATTAAGTGCCCAAGCTTTATGAATTACTTCTCTAAAGCCTGCAATCCCCATCCACCATTTTCCAAACCTGAACATTTTAGTTTTATGGAGATGGATAGTTGCGGTCTCCAATACCAAAGGAGTATGATCACTCGCCACTCTAGGCATAGCCTTAATCTGGACCCTAGGAAACATACAATCTCATTAAACAGTAATAAAAAATCCTATCAAGAGTAGCTATAATTAGATTATCCTAGTTATCAGCCCAAGTAAATCTTCTACTAGCATTCCTAATTTCCATTATCCAAATTTATTAATCCACGTAAATTTTACATTACTTCTTTTGTCAATACTGGGAGGGATCACAAAATTTGTGGTTTTCATTTACTGTTGGTAACATATGCGAGGCGATGTGGATTGTGAGGTGAGGTGTGCCATAGTAGAATCCACTATGGGTTGTCTTACAAGTCTACAGCATGGTCGACCATCAATCTCTTGGGGTCTTCTGCTGCAAGACTAGACTAGGCTGATCAGATCCATGGTGGAGCATAACAGTCCAACGACTGCCAAATACAACGGCCCGGATATGCATTAAGCCCAGTTCTAACGCTTTTGAATTGTTTGATTCACCAACCATTGCCAGGAATTATACTTCATCAAGGTGACAATTTCTAATGATTGTCACTCTCCAGACAACAATTTTACAAAATGTTTGCACCGAAGGTATAGACGGTATATATACCGCCCTCCTTCAAAAATAAAGGTTTGACTTCTCAGATCTTATGTGACTCTGCTCGTCGGATCAGTCACAGCGGCTGACAACTTCCGAAGGTGTATATGAAAGAGCGGCCACGACTATGGGCGAGCAATGGCTGTAGAGTTGAGTCCTGCAATCCGTCTTCAAGAGCAGGCGCGAGTGAGTAGGAAACTGGAGATAAAGAACCAAACATTACAAGGCCCATAACGTATATCTAGACAATCGATTATCGTGGCTATCATTATCAATGACCCAATCTAGATAATTCTTAATTGGTAGCAACATTGTAACAAACACAGGTACTACAGATCATCAATTCATCATATTGTGATGTAGTACTAAACAGTTTCAGAGCTGTCTGACAGATTATGCAACATGCAAGATTGGAGACCAATGGACTGCTGGTTGGGGAGGCATTATTTTTCACCGATCATGTGGGAGCTCAGAAAATGATGCACGGATGCGTCCATTGCAAAATACATTCAGACGTTCCGCACACTCTTGAAAAGAGATGCCTTGAACGTGTAGCAACATAGTATACTTCCTCCATACCAGAATAAGTGTCTTAAAGTTAGTACAAGTTGATGCACATATTTTGGGACAGATGGAGTACTAGACTATTGTGTTTGTATGTACTACTACAATTAATATGATAGACTTTGTGCATACTAATACACGGCCGCCTATGAAGCTTGTTGAACCCTGAAACACGGCCTCTGGGTCTGTATCAATTAGACTTGGTTATCAAAGTTTACTCTAGAAAAACACTACTCCTTCCATACGAGAAAGCTTGTTCCTCAAATGGATGTATCTAGCACCAAGTTAGTACTAGATACATCCATTTGAAAAACAAGCTTGGGATAAGTTTTTTCGGACGGAGGGAGTACCTGTCAATAATCACTTGACCGTTGCACACCTCATCTGCCATGATCGATCCACCTCTCGCACTTCCTCCGCCCGAGGTCCATCTACCGTTAGTCCCAGGCTGTCCGCGTTGCTTCCTGCCTAAACTAAACGAGTCCAATGACTTCATCGATGGTAGTCGGTGTGCTGCCCACTGTTGGGACGTCCTTCTCATGTGGGCTATGAGGAGATGACCATTTGAGGACTTTTAGGCAGCCCAAAGAGGTGCAGAAGCCCACTAATCATTAGGGTTATGACCTAGGGTCATTTTAGACTTTGCACATGAGTGGATGGGGATGCTTTACCCTCCATCCAGCAGCCACCACCAAGTGTGACGAAAATCAGTTCATCCTTCAAGAAAGAAGAAGAGAGAAAACCAAGAGAGTAAGGGAAGAAGAGGAAGATTGACAAAAGAAACAAAGGAAGCTCCTCCCCAAGGTTGTGATGGTCCAGATCCACTACCTTGTCTCCTTCAAGCTTCGGTGCCATCATCTTTGGTGAGATTTTCCAATCCCTAGTTCTTGAGACCCAAATCTTGTTGTGTTCATCCAAGATTCAGAAATCTTGATGTATGAGATCCTTTAGTGTTGTCTAGAGAAGAACTTGTTGTATCCCACGTTTGATATTAGTGGAAGAGGATTTTGGTGGCTTCGGCCCGTGGTTTTTTCCCATTAGTTGAGGGGTTTTCCATGTAAAATCTGGTGTCTCTTTATTGATGCTTGGTGCTGTCCAGAAAAGTTACTCCTACCACAAGACACTCGGTTGAGTAGTGTCTTGCCTGCTGAGTAACATTTTCTACCTCCATATATGTTGTTGCGTATGTCTTCTTTCCGTGCTAAGCAACGATCCTTGAGTTGGTACATGATATGGTGCTGAGATTACTTGTTTCCGCTGCAGTTTTCAGTTAGCGACAAGGGCATTTGTGTGCTAATTCCCAACAGAGTGCCATCAGAGCCTTGGTTGCTTAGAAGGTTGCAAATCCCAGTTGCTTGATTGTTGCTGGAAGTGCTGCTCATAATGGCTTTGGAAGAAAGCGCTACTACAAGTGGCATGATAAAACTTGATTCTTCCAATTACTCATTATGTAAGCCCATGATGGAAGACATCCTTTATTGCTAGGATTTGTATGAGCCAATTGTGAAAGACAAGATACCCACCGGTGTCATGGAAGAAGAATGGAGAGTGTTGCACAGAAAGGCAGTAGGTATGATTCAGTTGTACATCAAACACAATATTTCCCACCATGTTGCAAATGACACAAATGCTTATGAGATGTGGCAGAAGTTGGAGTCTATGTATGAGAGGAAGACATCAATGAACAAGGCCTCGGTGATCAAAAGACTTGCAATGCTTGAGTACCGAGATGGCACAAGTGTGATTGAGCACTTAAATGTCTTTCAATGCCATATAAATCAACTTTCAGCCATGAAGATCAACTTTGAAGATGAGGTGCAAGCATTGTTGCTGCTGAGTTCCATGCCTGATAGTTGGAACACGCTTGTTGTGTCACTTAGCAATTCAGCTCCGGATGGGAAGCTGACTTTGGAGATGGTGAAGAACAGTATGCTGAATGAAGAAGCTAGAAAGAAGGAAAAGGGTGATGCCTCTTCTTCTGATGCATATGTGGCTGAAACCCATGAGAAGAGTGAGAATCATGGACGCAGCAATACAAGATTTCAGCAAGGCAAAAGCAAATCCATGGGAGATCAAAGACAAAACAAAGAAAATATATTACTTGCTTTCATTGTGGCAATCCGGGACACATAAAGTGCGAGTGCAGGAAGTACAAAAGGGAGCTTGCAGAGGGGAAACTCACAAAGGAAACTGAGCAAAAGGCTGAGACCAGTTCAGCCATGACTGCAACATATGAGGACTATCTAATC
Organism: Triticum aestivum; assembly: GCF_018294505.1. Lineage (NCBI taxonomy): Eukaryota > Viridiplantae > Streptophyta > Magnoliopsida > Poales > Poaceae > Triticum > Triticum aestivum. Next base: position 52,052,760 of record NC_057812.1, on the reverse strand, counting down.
ATTGAAGATGAAGATTGCCATAGTGATGTTCGTGATGATGTCACGAGTTGGGTTGTGGATTCAGGTGCATTCTTCCACATCACATCACGCAAGGAGTATTTCACATCTTACACTAGTGGTGTTACTGGCCAAGTGAGGGTGGGAAATAGTGGTTTGTCAGCAATTGTTGGCAAGGGATCTATATGCATTGAAACAAACACATGTTGCAGATTGGTGCTCGACGATGTGATGCATGTTCCTGACATAAGGCTGAACTTGTTGTCAGTGGGAAAGCTTGATGATATCAAACATCCTAGTTATTTTTCTTGGGGAACGTAGTAATTTCAAAAAAAAATCCTACGCACACGCAAGATCATGGTGATGCATAGCAACGAGAGGGGAGAGTGTTGTCCACGTACCCTCGTAGCCCAAAAGCGGAAGCGTTAGCACAACGCGGTTGATGTAGTCGTACGTCTTCACGATCTGACTGATCAAGTACTGAATGCACGACACCTCCGAGTTCAGCACACGTTCAGCCCGATGACATCCCTCGAACTCCGATCCAGCCGAGTGTTGAGGGAGAGTTTCGTCAGCACAACGGCGTGGTGACGATGTTGATGTTCTACCGACGCAGGGCTTCGCCTAAGCACCGCTACAGTATTATCGAGGTGGATTATGGTGGAGGGGGGCACCGCACACGGCTAAGAGATCAATGATCAATTGTTGTGTCTTTGGGATGCCCCCTGCACCCGTATATAAAGGAGCAAGGGAGGAGGAGGCCGGCCCTAGGAGGGGGCGCGCCAAGTGTGGAGTCCTACTAGGACTCCCTAGTCCTAGTAGGATTCCACCTCCCATATGGAATAGGAAAAGAGGAAGCGAAAAGGAGAAGGAAGGAAGGGGGTGCCCCCCTTCCCTAGTCCAATTCGGACTAGACCAAGGGGAGGGGTGCGGCCACCCTTGAGGCCCTTTTCCTTCTTTCCCGTATGGCCCAATAAGGCCCAATACGTATTCCCGTAACTCTTTGGTACTTCGATAAATACCTGAATCACTCGGAACCTTTCCGATGTCCGAATATAGTCGTCCAATATATTGATCTTTATGTCTCGACCATTTCGAGACTCCTCGTCATGTCCCCGATCTCATCCGGGACTCCGAACTCCTTCGGTACATCAAAACTCATAAACTCATAATATAACTGTCATCGAAACTTTAAGCGTGCGGACCCTACGGGTTCGAGAACTATGTAGACATGACCGAGACACGTCTCCGGTCAATAACCAATAGCGGAACCTGGATGCTCATATTGGCTCCCACATATTCTACGAAGATCTTTATCGGTCAGACCGCGTAACAACATACGTTGTTCCCTTTGTCATCGGTATGTTACTTGCCCGAGATTCGATCGTCGGTATCTCAATACCTAGTTCAATCTCGTCACCGGCAAGTCTCTTTACTCGTTCCGTAATACATCATCCTGCAACTAACTCATTAGTTGCAATGCTTGCAAGGCTTAAGTGATGTGTATTACCGAGAGGGCCCAGAGATACCTCTCTGACAATCGGAGTGACAAATCCTAATCTCGAAATACGCCAACCCAACATGTACCTTTGGAGACACCTGTAGAGCACCTTTATAATCACCCATTTACGTTGTGACGTTTGGTAGCACACAAAGTGTTCCTCCGGTAAATGGGAGTTGCATAATCTCATAGTCATAGGAACATGTATAAGTCATGAAGAAAGCAATAGCATCAAACTAAACGATCAAGTGCAAACCAAACGAAATGGGTCAAGTCAATCACATCATTCTCCTAATAATGTGATCCCATTAATCAAATGACAACTCATGTCTATGGCTAGGAAACTTAACCATCTTCGATCAACGAGCTAGTCAAGTAGAGGCATACTAGTGACACTATGTTTGTCTATGTATTCACACATGTATTATGTTTCCGGTTAATACAATTCTAGCATGAATAATAAACATTTATCATGATATAAGGAAATAAATAATAACTTTATTATTGCCTCTAGGGCATATTTCCTTCAATTTTGGTGAAGGGAAATGGAATCTCACCAAAGCCTCTTTGAGTGTGGCTCGAGGAAGTAAGCAAGGTAATCTCTATGCGACTAAAACCAAGCTATGCAATGAGGTGTTGAATATTGCTGAAAAAGACACTTCGGTTGAATTGTGGCATAAGAGGCTTGGGCATATGAGTAAGAAGGGCATGCATGCTCTTGCTCGCATGGAGTACCTCCCTGAGTTGAAAGGTATATCCTTGAAACCCTGTGGACATTGTTTTGTATGCAAACAACATAGGTTTGCATTTCGTACACTCCCTCCACATCGTGCAGAAAATGTTCTTGATATTGTGCACACTAATGTTTGCTCCATGACTGAAAAATATGATGGTGGAGCATTATACTTTGTGACTTTTATTGATGACCATTCCAGAAAGGTTTTTGTGTATGTGCTGAAACACAAATACCTGACGCTTTAAGCCTTCAAGGAGTTCCATGCCAACGTTGAAAGAGAAACTGGCAGGAAATTGAAGTGCATGAGATCAATCAATGGTGGTGAATACAGAGGTCCTTTTGAAAGGTATTGTAGAAAGTTTGGCATCAGACTTGAGAAGAGTCAACCAAAGACACCTCATCTCAATGGTCTTGCAGAGAGAATGAACAGGACACTCAGGAGGGTCACAACTATGCTCTCTCATGCTCATTTACCTAATTCTTTTTTGGTTGAAGCTTTGATGAATGCTATGTATGTGGTTAACCTATCTCCCTCAGTTCCTCTTGCAAGTGATATTCCTCAGAGAGTTTGGACAGGGAATGAGGTATCATACAAGCACTTGAAGGTCTTTGGTTGCAGGGCATTTGTACATGTTCCAAGGGATGAGATATCCAAGCTTGATAGCAAGACAAAGCAGTGCATCTACCTCTGCCAACCAAGTGAAGAGTTCAGCTATAGGTTGTGGGATCCAGCCAATAGAAAGATTGTGAGAAGCCGAGATGTGGTGTTCATTGAAGATGAAACAACAAAAGATATTGGGAAACCAGAGAAGCCAATGACCAGCACACCTCAGGTTGACATGGATCCAATACGTTCTCCTCTTGCGCATGACAATCATGGAGGAGATGATGACACTTGAGACAGTGGAGATGCAACTGACCAAGGTAGTACAAGTCAAAGTGACGAGCAGCCATCAAGTGATGATAATGATGTAGTTGGTAATGATAATGCCAATGAAAATCCACCTGATTCATCACTAGTGCAGCAGCAAAGAAGAAGTGAGAGAGGTCACATTCCTTCTTCTAAATATCCACCACATCAATATGTGTTGATGACAGACGCAGGTGAGCCCTCATGCTATGAGGAGGCAATGTCTGATGAGAACAAAGAAGAATGGTCAGAAGCCATGCAAGATGAGATGAATTCCCTGTATGAGAATGATACTTTTGAGTTGGTGGATCTGCCAAAGGGCAAGAAAGCACTCAAGAATAAGTGGGTGTACAGAGTGAAGACTGAAGAAAACACCTCACATCCAAGGTACAAGGCCATATTGGTTGTGAAAGGATTCAGTCAGAAAAAGGGCATTGATTATAGTGAGATATTCTCTCCAGTGGTCAAGATGTCTTCGATCCGAGTTGTGCTTGGCATGGCTACCACCATGGACTTGGAAATTGAACAACTTGATGTGAAGACTACATTCTTACATGGTGACCTAGAGGATGAGATATACATGGAGCAGCCAGAGGGACTCATGGTTGCAGGCAAGGAGCACTTAGTTTGCAAATTGAAGAAGAGCTTGTATGGCTTGAAGCAAGCTCCTCGGCAGTGGTACAAGAAGTTTGAATCTTTTATGACTGGTCTTGGTTACCATAAAGCACAACCTGAGCATTGTGTGTTTATGAAGAGGTACGCCGAGGGTGACTTCATTATTCTCTTGTTGTATGTTGATGATATGCTGATTGTTGGAAATGGCACAAAGAGGATTGCTCTCCTCAAGAAGGCATTGAGTAAATCATTTGCCATGAAGGATTTAGGACCAGCTAAGCAAAAACTTGGCATGAAGATCTCCTGTGACAGATCAAAGAATCTGCTTTGGCTCTCACAGGAAAGATACATTGAGAAGGTACTTGAAAGGTTCAATATGAAAGATGCAAAATTTGTTATCTCTCCGCTTGCAGGCCATCACAAACTGAATTCAAAACAATGCCCTACAAGCAAGAAGGAGAAAGAAGAAATGAGGAAAGTACCTTACCAATCTGCTATGGGCAGTTTGATGTATGCCATGGTACGCACTAGGCCTGACATTGCCTATGCAGTCGGAGTTGTTAGCCGGTTCATGACAAATCTAGGTAAAACTCACTGGGAAGCAGTGAAGTGGATTCTCAGCTATCTCAAGGGTACTTCTACATCTTGTCTATGCTTTGGAAGCGGTGATACTATATTGCAGGGCTATACAGATGCAGATTACGCAGGTGACAAGGATCATAGGAAGTCCACATTTGGATACCTGATGACTTATGCAGGGGGAGCAGTGTCATGGCAATCAAGATAAAATAAATGTGTTTCGACATCAACTACAGAAGCTGAGTAAATTGCAGCAGTTGATGCTGGCAAAGAAGTTTTGTGGATGAAGAACTTCTTGCAAGAGCTCGGCATGAAGCAAGAGAAGTATGTCCTGTTTTGTGACAGTCAGAGTGCTATTCATCTTGCCAAGAATTCAAGCTATCACTCTCAAACCAAGCACATTGATGTGAGGTACCATTGGATTCGAGATGTTGCGAGTTCCAAGTTGCTGAAACTTGAGAAGATCCATACCGACGAAAATGGTTCGGATATGATGACCAAGATATTGCCAAATGAGAAGCTACAAGCATGTTGCAAGGTAGCGGGCATGGTGGTGACCCCTCATGAGTCGGAGAGGGAGATTTGTTGGGATATCCTCCTCATGTGGGCTTTGAGGGGTGACCATTTGAGGCCTTTTAGGCAGCCCAAAGAGGTGCAGAATCCCACTACCCATTAGGGTTATGACCTAGGGTCATTTTGGACTTTGCACATGAGTGGATGGGTATGCTTTACCCTCCATCTAGCAGCCACCACCAAGTGTGACGAAAATCAGTTCATCCTCCAAGAGAGAAGAAGAGAGAAAAGCAAGAGAGCAAGGGAAGAAGAGGAAGAAGCAAGGAAGAAGCAAAGGGAGCTCCTCCCCAAGGTTGTGATGGTCCAGATCCACTACCTTGTCTCCTTCAAGCTTCTGTTCCATCATCTTTGGTGGGATTGTTCCAATCTCTAGTTCTTGAGCCCCAAATCTTGTTGTGTTCATCCAAGATTCAAAAATCTTAATGTATGAGATCCTCTAGTGTTGTCTAGAGAAGAACTTGTTGTATCCAAATTTGATATTAGTGGAATAGGATTTGGGTGCCTTCGGCCCGTGGCTTTTCCCGTCAAGTTGAGGGGTTTTCCATGTAAAATTGGGTGTCTCTTTGTTAATGCTTGGTGCTATCTAGAAAAGTTACTCCTACCACAAGACACTCGGCTGAGGAGTGTCTTTCCTGTTGAGTAGCATTTTCTACCTCCATATATGCTGATGCATATGTTTTCTTTCCATGCTAAGCAACGATCCTTGACTTGATACATGATGTGGTGCTGAGATTACTTGTTTCTGTTGCAGTTTTTAGTTAACCACAAGTGCATTTGTGTGCTAATTTACAACGCCCACCATTTCCACGGCCGGGAGATGACGATTTACAACATGTGGGGTGGGCATCCACTTGAGAGGCAGACTTTAATTCCGGGCGGGATGTATCTTTTTCCAATGCGCCGAACAGGACTAGGGTCGAGATTGACTAGGATAAGTGTGTACGGGCTACAAACTTCAGGCATTTTAAGGTGAGGGTTTGTTACGTACGAGATGTACAACTTCAAGGTTTAAAACCAATAGGATCTCATGGTTGTGTGGTGGTCGGGTGAGTCTGGTTATTAAAGCTCATGTATTTGCATTGTCTTTTGAGGTGTGAGGAAATACAGAAAATGACGTATGGAGTGTGCGTGCCAAAGTTGTGTGTCTTTCTTCTACCTCTTTTATGTGTGTCTTCCCTCTTCGTACTACGCAAACGCAATGGTGATAAATCAATCCTTGCGCCAGTTAATTGCCCATTGGACCATAGGAATAGATGGGCTGTTTCATTAATTTTGATTTTGACTAAGCCTATATATTAAGCATTAGAGGTCCTTACAAACACACTTCATACAGAAAAATAAAATTACATTCGAAATCTTGAGGGCTCCGAAGTCTTCCTCCGTCTACATCTACTAGTGGCGAGCTATGAGCATAACTCAAGATGCTATTTCTGAGCCTTAGTATTGACGGAGCAATTTTTAATTCAGAAGCTTGCACTATAGGAATCAGGCACTTTGCCGTCCGCCAGTAGACGGCAACAGGGCCGGCTGAATAAGCTATGGCAAAGGGTTCTTTGCCATCTGCTGGCAGATGGCAAAGCTCTTTGCTGCTGGCTGATGGCAAAGTACCTGTATAGCCCATGTTTTTTCTTAAATTCATTCAATTTGACAGAATTTCAGATATATATATATATATTACACACACACACATTTGAAAATATTTTCAACAAGCATACCAACAATAAGTTTGCACTGAACATATCCAACATACAAGTTTCCAACAACATACACAATGGTTTCCAACAACATATCCATACATACATATCCAAAACAAGTTTCTCATATCCAACATATCAACATATACAAAAGGAAGCACAAGGAGAAGAGTACACTCCATCAGTGCAAGCTTCCTCATCTAAAGCAAATCTGCAAACTAGGAAAGATGAAAGTTAGAAGAAGAAGAAGAAGAAGAAGACTAGCTAGAAGAAAAAAAAGAAGAATTTATCTTCTCTTTCTTTTTCTCCTCTCCTCTTCTTTATATTCTTCATCTTCTAACTAAGGAAGAAGACTAGCTAGAAGAAAAAGAAGAAAAAGAAGAAGAAGAAGAATTTATCTTCTCTTTCTCAGTCTCCTCTCCTCTCCTTTACCTTCTTCTTCTTCTAACTAAGGTAGGAAAAATGCCATTTTTTAGCTGAGCTAGGTAAAAATGCTAAGTGTGTAGGTCATTTTAGAGCTAAGCTAGGTAAATAGGTCATTTTTAGCTAACCTAGGTGAAATGAATCATATTGGAGCTAGCCTAGGTAAACTTGGTCATTTTGGAGCTAACCTAGCTAATTATGCCATTTTTGAGTTAACTAAGCATATTATGCCATTTTTGACATAAGTAAGCTAATTATAGGTCTTTATTGACCTAACCCGGGTAACTAAGCATATTAGAGCTAGTTTACCATTTAGAGCTAACTTAGGTCATTTTGGAGCTAACTTAGGTAAAATTGATCAGTTTGGAGCTAATTAGGCTTATTATGTCATTTTCAAGGAAAATAAGCTAACTATATGAAATATATGATGTTACCAATATTGTTATGCCATTTCAAACCTAAGTAAGCTAAGTGTATGTCATTATTGAGAAAACCTAGGTAACTAAGCATATTAGAGATAACTTAGCATATTAGAGCTAACTTAGGTCATTTCGGAGGAAACAAAGCTAAGTATAGATCATTTTGGAGATAAGTAAGCTAATTATGTCATTTTGGGGGAAGATTATATTAGCTAAGTCTAGGTCATTATGGTAAGCATTTTTGAGGAAATAAAGCTAAGTCTAGGTCTTCATGCATTTGGTAAGCAAAACACTGGAGAAAACTTACCGTCATCATGGAGGTGAAGGACCAGTCGGGTTTGCACTAGTGCCAGACGGAGAAGGACCGGTCAGGGTCGGGGTTGTGCTAGTGCGAGACGGAGAAGGATCGGTCGATGCTTGTCGGGAGGCATGCTGGACCAAAGATGATTTGCAATGTCTCATTAGCATGATGCAACTGAAATGTGAATACTAGTAACTAATGGCCATTGAAATGAAGCTCACTGTGTCCGCTATAGCAATTTGGGGCATAGGCAGAGGGCTCTGACCATTTTTCTCGCACACGGACTGCACATTTTGTTTTCACGAGTCAGTCATATTAGTTAGTAATGAAACGAACATTATATGGATGATTTGGCTAATATGTAGGAGACACTTACCACGAGGAGCTCTTGTAGGGCCCGGTAAGACGCGTCATTCCAGTTCCTCTCCGCCTCTGCTACCTCTTGAGCATGCATTGGTTTTCCCTTGAAGAGGAAAGGGTGATGCAGCAAAGTAGTGTAACTATTTCCCTCGGTTTTTGAGAACCAAGGTATCAATTGTTGGGGAGCGTAGTAATTTCAAAAAAAAATCCTACCCACACGCAAGATCATGGTGATGCATAGCAACGAGAGGGAAGAGTTGTTGGGGAACGTAGTAATTTCAAATTTTTCCTACGCACACACAAGATCATGGTGATGCATAGCAACGAGAGGGGAGAGTGTGATCTACGTACCCTCGTAGACCGACAGCGGAAGCATTATGACAACGCGGTTGATGTAGTCGTACGTCTTCACGGCCCGACCGATCAAGCACCGAAACTACGGCACCTCCGAGTTCTAGCACACATTCAGCTCGATGACGATCCCCGGACTCCGATCCAGCAAAGTGTCGGGGAAGAGTTCTGTCAGCACGACGGCGTGGTGACGACCTTGATGTTCTACTGTCGCAGGGCTTCGCCTAAGCACTACTACAATATTATCAAGGACTATGGTGGAAGGGGGCACCGCACATGGCTAAGAGAACAATCTTAGAGATCAACTTGTGTGTCTAGGGGTGCCCCTGCCCCCGTATATAAAGGAGCCAAGGGGGGGTGCAGCCGGCCCTAGGAGGAGGCGCGCAGGAGGAGTCCTACTCCTACCGGGAGTTGGACTCCCCCCCTTTCCCTAGTTGGATTAGGACTTGGGGAAGAAGGGAGAGAGGGAAGAAAGGAAAGGGGGGGCGCCGCCCCCCCTCCTTGTCCAATCCGGACTTGGGGGCGGGGCACGCGACAACCCGTAGGCCTCCTCTCCTCTTCCTCCACTAGGCCCATTAAGGCCCATTAGGTTACCGGGGGGTTCCGGTAACCTCCCGGTACTCCAGTAAAATGTCGATTTCACCCGGAACACTTCCGATGTCCAAACATAGGCTTCCAATATATCAATCTCTATGTCTCGACCATTTTGAGACTCCTCGTCATGCCCGTGATCACATCCGGGACTCTAAACTAACTTCGGTACATTAAAATATATAAACTCGTAATGAAACTGTCATCGTAACGTTAAGCGTGCGGACCCTACGGGTTCGAGAACAATGTAGACATGACCGAGACATGTCTCCGGTCAATAACCAATAGCGGAACCTGGATGCCCATATTGGCTCCCACATATTCTACGAAGATCTTTTATCGGTCAGACCGCATAACAACATACTTTGTTCCCTTTGTCGTCGGTATGTTACTTGCCTGAGATTCGATCGTCGGTATCTCAATACCTAGTTCAATCTCGTTACCGGCAAGTCTCTTTACGCGTTTCGTAATACATCATCTCACAACTAACTCATTAGTTGCAATGCTTGCAAGGCTTATGTGATGTGCATTACCGAGAGGGCCCAGAGATACCTCTCCGACAATCGGAGTGACAAATCCTAATCTCGAAATACGCCAATCCAACATGTACCTTTGGAGACACCTGTAGAGCTCCTTTATAATCACCCAGTTATGTTGTAATGTTTGGTAGCACACAAAGTGTTCCTCCGGCAAACGGGAGTTGCATAATCTCATAGTCATTGTATAAGTCATGAAGAAAGCAATAGCAACATACTAAACGATCTGGTGCTAAGCTAATGGAATGGGTCATGTCAATCACATCATTCTCCTAATAATGTGATCCCGTTAGTCAAATGACAACACATGTCTGTGGTTAGGAAACATAACCATCTTTGATTAACGAGCTAGTCAAGTAGAGGCATACTAGTGACGTTTAGTTTGTTTATGTATTCACACAAGTATTATGTTTCCGGATAATACAATTCTAGCATGAACAATAAACATTTATCATGATATAAGGAAATAAAATAATAACTTTATTATTGCCTCTAGGGCATATTTCCTTCAGTCTCCCACTTGCACTAGAGTCAATAATCCAGATTACACAGTAATGATTCTAACACCCATGGAGCATTGGTGCTGATCATGTTTTGCTCGTGGAAGAGGCTTAGTCAATGGGTCTGTTACATTAAGATCCGTATGTGTCTTGCAAATCTCTATGTCTCCCACCTGGACTAGATCCCAGATGGAATTGAAGCGTCTCTTGATATGCTTGGTTCGCTTGTGAAATCTGGATTCCTTTGCCAAGGCAATTGCACCAGTATTGTCACAAAAGATTTTCATTGGATCCGATGCACTAGGTATGACACCTAGATCGGATATGAACTCCTTCATCCAGACTCCTTCGTTTGCTACTTCCGAAGCAGCTATGTACTCCGCTTCACATGTAGATCCCGCCACAACGCTTTGTTTAGAACTGCACCAACTGACAGCTCCACCGTTTAATGTAAACACGTATCCGGTTTGCAATTTAGAATCATCCGGATCAGTGTCAAAGCTTGCATCAACGTAACCATTTACAATGAGCACTTTGTCACCTCCATATACGAGAAACATATCCTTAGTCCTTTTCAGGTATTTCAGGATGTTCTTGACCGCTGTCCAGTGATCCACTCCTGCATTACTTTGGTACCTCCCTGCTAGACTTATAGCAAGACACACATCAAGTCTGGTACACAGCATTGCATCCATGATAGAGCCTTTCGCTGAAGCATAGGGAACATCTTTCATTTTCTCTCTATCTTCTGCATTGGTCGGGCATTGAGTCTTACTCAATTTCACACCTTGTAACACAGGCAAGAATCCTTTCTTTGCTTGATCCATTTTGAACTTCTTCAAAACTTTGTCAAGGTATGTGCTTTGTGAAAGTCCAATTAAGCGTCTTGATCTATCTCTATAGATCTTAATGCCCAATATGTAAGCAGCTTCACCGAGGTCTTTCATTGAAAAACTCTTATTCAAGTATCCCTTTATGCTATCCAGAAATTCTATATCATTTCCGATTAGTAATATGTCATCTACATATAATATCAGAAATGGTACAGTGCTCCCACTCACTTTCTTGTAAATACAGGCTTCTCCAAAAGTTTGTACAAAACCAAATGCTTTGATCACACTATCAAAGCGTTTATTCTAACTCCGAGAGGCTCGCACCAGTCCATAAATGGATCGCTGGAGCTTGCACACTTTGTTAGCTCCCTTTGGATTGACAAAACCTTCTGGCTGCATCATATACAACTCTTCTTCCAGAAATCCATTCAGGAATGCAGTTTTGACATCCATCTGCCAAATTTCATAATCATAAAATGCGACAATTGCTAACATGATTCGGACAGACTTAAGCATCGCTACGGGTGAGAAGGTCTCATCGTAGTCAATCCCTTGAACTTGTCAAAAACCTTTTGCAACAAGTCGAGCTTTGTAGACAGTAACATTACCGTCAGTGTCAGTCTTCTTCTTGAAGATCCATTTATTCTCAATTTCTTGCCGATCTTTTGGCAAGTCAACCAAAGTCCACACTTTGTTCTCATACATGGAATCTAGGCTCACCATCGCTTCTCTATAGTTCGTAGGTTCATCATGATCTAGTAGCATGACTTCCAGAACAGGATTACCGTACTACTCTGGTGCGGATCTTACTCTAGTTGATCTACGAGGTTCAGTAGTATCTTGTTCTGAAGTTTCATGATCATCATCATTATCTTCCTCACTAATTGGTGTAGGTGTCACAGAAACCGGATTCTATGATATACTACTTTCCAATAAGGGAGCAGGTACAGTTACCTCATCAAGTTCTACTTTCCTCCCACTCACTTTTTTCGAGAGAAACTCCTTCTCTAGAAAGTTTCCGAATTTAGCAACAAAAGTCTTGCCTTCGGATCTGTGATAGAAGGTGTATCCAATAGTTTCCTTTGGATATCCTATGAAGACACATTTCTCCAATTTGGGTTCGAGCTTATCAGGTTGAAGTTTCTTCACATAAGCATCGCAGCCCCAAACTTTCAGAAACGACAACTTTGGTTTCTTGCCAAACCATAGTTCATAAGGCGTCGTCTCAACGGATTTTGATGGTGCCCTATTTAACGTGAATGCGGCCGTCTCTAAAGCATAACCCCAAAATGATAGCGGTAAATCAGTAAGAGACATCATAGATCGCACCATATCAAGTAAAGTACGATTACGACGTTCGGACACACCATTACGCTGTGGTGTTCCGGGTGGCGTGAGTTGCGAAACTATTCCGCATTGTTTCAAATGTACACCAAACTCGTAACTCAAATATTCTCCTCCACGATCAGATCGTAGGAGTTTTATTTTCTTGTTACGATGATTTTCAACTTCACTCTGAAATTCTCTTTGAACTTTTCAAATGTTTCAGACATATGTTTCATTAAGTAGATATACCCATATCTCCTTAAGTCATTTGTGAAGGTGAGAAAATAATGATATCCGCCACGAGCCTCAACATTCATCGGACCACATACATCTGTATGTGTGATTTCCAACAAATCTGTTGCTCTCTCCATAGTACCGGAGAATGGTGTTTTTGTCATCTTACCCATAAGGCACGGTTCGCAAGTACCAAGTGATTCATAATCAAGTGGTTCCAAAAGTCCATCAGTATGGAGTTTCTTCATGCGCTTTACACCGATATGACCTAAACGGCAGTGCCACAAATAAGTTGCACTATCATTATCAACTCTGCATCTTGTGGCTTCAACATTATGAATGTGTGTGCCACTACTATCGAGATTTAATAAGAATAGACCATTCTTCATGGGTGCATGACCATAAAAGATTTTACTCATATAAATAGAACAACCATTATTCTCTAATTTAAATGAATAACCGTCTCGCATCAAACAAGATCCAGATATAATGTTCATGCTCAAGGCTGGCACCAAATAACAATTATTTAGGTCTAATACTAATCCCGAAGGTAGATGTAGAGGTAGCGTGCCGACTGCGATCACATCGACTTTGGAACCATTTCTCACGTGCATCGTCACCTCGTCCTTAGCCAATCTTCGCTTAATCCGTAGTCCCTATTTCAAGTTGCAAATGTTAGCAACAGAACCAGTATCAAATACCCAGGTGCTACTGCGAGCATTAGTAAGGTACACATCAATAACATGTATATCGCATATACCTTTGTTCACCTTGCCATCCTTCTTATCCGCCAAATACTTGGGGCAGTTCCACTTCCAATGACCAGTCTGCTTGCAGTAGAAGCACTCAGTTTCAGGCTTAGGTCCATATTTGGGTTTCTTCTCTTGAGCAGCAACTTGCTTGCTGTTCTTTTTGAAGTTCCCATTCTTCTTCCCTTTGCCCTTTTTCTTGAAACTAGTGGTCTTGTTGACCATCAACACTTGATGCTCCTTCTTGATTTCTACCTCCGCAGCTTTCAGCATTGCGGAGAGCTCGGGAATAGTCTTATTCATCCCTTGCATATTATAGTTCATCACGAAGCTCTTGTAGCTAGGTGGCAGTGATTGGAGAATTATGTCTATGACGCAATCATCTGGAAGATTAACTCCCAATTGAATCAAGTGATTATTATACCCAGACATTTTGAGTATATGCTCACTGACAGAACTGTTCTCCTCCATCTTGCAGCTATAGAACTTATTGGAGACTTCATATCTCTCAATCCGGGCATTTGCTTGAAATATTAACTTCAACTCCTGGAACATCTCATATGCTCCATGACGTTCAAAACGTCGTTGAAGTCCCGATTCTAAGCCGTAAAGCATGGCACACTGAACTATCGAGTAGTCATCAGCTTTGCTCTGCCAGACGTTCATAACATCTGGTGTTGCTCCAATACATCTTAAAATGCTACCGTCAATCAAAGCAAGATAAGATGTATAAAAGATAAACATCACATGCAATCAATATAAGTGATATGATATGGCCATCAGCATCTTGTGCTTGTGATCTCCATCTTCGAAGCATCGTCATGATCACCATCGTCACCGGCGCGACACCTTGATCATCATCGTAGCATCGTTGTCGTCTTGCCAATCTTATGCTTCCACGACTATCACTACCGTTTAGTGATAAAGTAAAGCATTACAGCGCAATTGCATTGCATACAATAAAGCGACAACCATATGGCTCCTGCCAGTTGCCGATAACTCAGTTACAAAACATGATCATCTCATACAATAAAATTTGTCATCATGTCTTAACTATATCACATCACAACATACCCTGCAAAAACAAGTTAGATGTCCTCTACTTTGTTGTTGCAAGTTTTACGTGGTTGCTACGGGCTTAGCTAGAACCGTTCTTACCTACGCATCAAAACCACAACGATAGTTTGTCAAGTAGGTGCTGTTTTAACCTTTGCAAGGACCGGCTGTAGCCACACTTGGTTCAACTAAAGTTGGAGAAACTGACACCCGCTAGCCACCTTTGTGCAAAGCACGTCGGGAGAACCGGTCTCGCGTAAGCGTATGCGTAATGTCGTTCCGGGCCGCTTCGTCCAACAATACCGCCGAACCAAAGTATGACATGCTGTTAAGCAGTATGACTTATATTGCCCACAACTCACTTGTGTTCTACTCGTGCATATAACATCAACGCATAAAACCTAGGCTCGGATGCCACTATTGGGGAACGTAGTAATTTCAAAATTTTCCTACGCTCACACAAGATCATAGTGATGCATAGCAACGAGAGGGGAGAGTGTGATCTACGTACCCTCGTAGACCGACAGCGGAAGCGTTATGACAACGCGGTTGATGTAGTCGTACGTCTTCACGGCCCACCGATCAAGCACCGAAACTACGGCACCTCCAAGTTCTAGCACACATTCAGCTCGATGACGATCCCCGGACTCCGATCCAGCAAAGTGTCGGGGAAGAGTTCTGTCAGCACGACGGTGTGGTGACGATCTTGATGTTCTACTATCGCAGGGCTTCGCCTAAGCACTACTACAATATTATCGAGGACTATGGTGGAAGGGGGCACCGCACACGGCTAAGAGAACGATCTTAGAGATCAACTTGTGTGTCTAGGGGTGCCCCCTGCCCCCGTATATAAAGGAGCCAAGGGGTGGTGCGGCCGGCCCTAGGAGGAGGCGCGCAGGAGGAGTCCTACTCCTACCGGGAGTAGGACTCCCCCCCTTTCCCTAGTTGGATTAGGACTTGGGGAAGAAGGAAGAGAGGGAAGAAAGGAAAGGGGGGTGCCGCCTCCCCTCCTTGTCCAATTCAGACTTGGGGTGGGAGGGGCGCGCGGCAGCCCCTAGGCCTCCTCTCCTCTTCCTCCACTAGGCCCATTAAGGCCCATTAGGTTACCGGGGGTTCCGGTAACCTCCCGGTACTCCAATAAAATGCCGATTTCACCCGGAACACTTCCGATGTCCAAACATAGGCTTCCAATATATCAATCTTTATGTCTCGACCATTTCGAGACTCCTCATCATGTCCGTGATCACATCCGGGACTCCGAACTAATTTCGGTACATCAAAATATATAAACTCATAATGAAACTGTCATCGTAACGTTAAGCGTGCGAACCCTACGGGTTCGAGAACAATGTAGACATGACCGAGACATGTCTCCGGTCAATAACCAATAGCGGAACCTGGATGCTCATATTGGCTCCCACATATTCTACGAAGATCTTTTATCGGTCAGACCGCATAACAACATACTTTGTTCCCTTTGTCATCGGTATGTTACTTGCCTGAAATTCGATCGTCGGTATCTCAATACCTAGTTCAATCTCGTTACCGGCAAGTCTCTTTACTCATTTCGTAATACATCATCTGACAAATAACTCATTAGTTGCAATGCTTGCAAGGCTTATGTGATGTGCATTACCGAGAGGGCCCAGAGATACCTCTCCGACAATCGGAGTGGGAAATCCTAATCTCGAAATACGCCAACCCAACATGTACCTTTGGAGACACCTGTAGAGATCCTTTATAATCACCCAGTTACGTTGTGACGTTTGGTAGCACACAAACTGTTCCTCCGGCAAACGGGAGTTGCATAATCTCATAGTCATAGGAACATGTATAAGTCATGAAGAAAGCAATAGCAACATACTAAATGATCTCGTGCTAAGCTAATGGAATGGGTCATGTCAATCACATCATTCTCCTAATAATGTGATCCTGTTAATCAAATGACAACACGTGTCTATGGTTAGGAAACATAACCATCTTTGATTAACGAGCTAGTCAAGTAGAGGCATACTAGTGACGTTTAGTTTGTCTATGTATTCACACAAGTATTATGTTTCCGGATAATACAATTCTAGCATGAACAATAAACATTTATCATGTTATAAGGAAATAAAATAATAACTTTATTATTGCCTCTAGGGCATATTTCCTTCAAGAGTATCGTCCACGTACCCTCATAGACCGTAAGCGAAAGCATTAAGAGAACGCGGTTGATGTGGTCGAACGTCTTCACGATCCGACCGATCCAAGTACCGAACGCACGGCACCTCCGAGTTCAGCACACGTTCAGCTCGATGACGTCCCACGAACTCCGATCCAACAGAGCTTCACGGGAGAGTTTCGTCAGCACGATGGCGTGATGACGGTGATGATGTTGCTACCGACACAGGGCTTCGCCTAAGCACCGCTATGATATGATCAAGGTGGATTATGGTGGAGGGGGGCACCGCACACGGCTAAGGGATCAATGATCAACTTGTGTGTTCGAGGGTGCCCCCCTGCCCCCGTATATAAAGGAGCAAGGGGGGACGCTGGCCGGCCCCTGTAGGGCGCGCCAGGAGGAGGACTCCTCCTCCTGGTAGGAGTAGGACTCCCCTTTCCTACTCCTACTAGGAGGAGGAAAGGAAGGGGGAAGGGGAGAAGGAAGGAGATGGAGGAAAGGAGGAAAGGGGGGATGGCCCTCTAGTCCAATTCGGTTTGGGCTAGGGGGGCTGCGCGCCCTGCCCTCCTCTCTTCCACCACTTGGCCCATGAGGCCCAATACTTCTTCCCCGTATTTCCATAACTCCCCGGTACTTCGAAAAATCCCCGAATCACTCGGAACCTTTCCGATGTCCGAATATAGTCGTCCAATATATCGATCTTGACGTCTCAACCATTTTGAGACTCCTCGTCATGTCCCCGATCTCATCCGGGACTTCGAACTACCTTCGGTACATCAAATCACATAAACTCATAATACCGATCGTCACCGAACGTTAAGCGTGCGGACCCTACAGGTTCGAGAACTGGATAACCAATAGCGGAACAACATACGTATAACCAATAGCGGAACCTGGATGCTCATATCGACTCCTACATATTTTACGAAGATCTTTATCGGTCAAACCGCATAACAACATACGTTGTTCCCTGTGCCATCGGTATGTTACTTGCCCGAGATTAGATCATCGATATCTCAATACCTATTTCAATCTCGTTACCGTCAAGTCTCTTTACTCGTTCCGTAATGCACTATCCCGCAAAAACTCATTAGTTGCATTGCTTACAAGGCTTATAGTGATGTGCATTACCGAGAGGGCCCAGAGATACCTCTCCGACAATCGGAGTGACAAATCCTAATCTCGATTCATGCCAACTCAACAAGTACCATTGGAGACACCTATAGAGCACCTTTATAATCATTCAG
The DNA here is from genome assembly GCF_018294505.1 of Triticum aestivum. NCBI lineage: Eukaryota > Viridiplantae > Streptophyta > Magnoliopsida > Poales > Poaceae > Triticum > Triticum aestivum. The sequence goes on along the minus strand of NC_057812.1, from coordinate 52,035,065 downwards.
TTACGTCGTGACGTTTGGTAGCACACAAAGTGTTCCTTCGGTAATTGGGAGTTGCATAATCTCATAGTCATAGGAACATTTATAAGTCATGAAAAAAGCAAAAGCAGTAAACTAGAACGACCAAGTGCTAAGCTAACAGAATGGGTCAAGTCAATCACATCATTCTCCTAATGATGTGATCCCGTTTATCAAATGACAACTCATGTCTATGGCTAGGAAACACAACCATCTTTGATTAACGAGCTAGTCAAGTAGAGGCATACTAGTGACACTCTGTTTGTCTATGTATTCACACATGTATTATGTTTCCAATTAATATAATTCTAACATGAATAATAAACATTTATTATAATATAAGAAAATAAATAATAACTTTATTATTACCTCTAGGGCATATTTCCTTCAGTCCCCCACTTGCACTAGAGTCAATAATCTAGTTCACATCTCCATGCGACTAATACCCAAAGGGTTTACTAGAGTCAATAATCTAGTTCACATCGATATGTGATTAACACCCAAAGAGTGATCATGTTTTGCATGTGAGAGAAGTTTAGTCTACGGGTCTACAACATTCAGATCCGTATGTATTTCGCATATTTCTATGTCTACAATGCTCTGCACGGTGCTAGTCTAGCTAATTGCTCCCACTTTCAATATGTATCCAAATCGAGACTTAAAGTCATCTAGATCAATGTAAAAGCTTGCATCGATGTAACTCTTTACGATGAACTCATTTATCACCTCCATAACCGAGAAATATTTCCTTAGTCCTCTAAGGATAATTTTGACGGCTGTCCAGGTATCTACTCTTAGATCACTAATGTACTCCCTTGCCAGAATGATGCTAAGGTATACAATAGGACTGGTAAACAGAATAGCATGCTTTATAGAAGCTATGACTGAGGCATAGGGAATGACTTTTCATTCTCTTTCTATTTTCTGCTATGGTTGGGTTTTGAGTCTTTACTCAACTTCACACATTGCAACACAGGGAAGAACTCCTTCTTTGACTGTTCCATTTTGAACTACTTCAAAATCTTGTCAAGGTTTGTACTCATTGAAAAAACTTATCAATCGTCTTGATCTATCTCTATAGATCTTGATGCTCAATGTGTAAGCAGCTTCATCGAGGTCTTTCTTTGAAAAACTCTTTTCAAACACTCCTTTATGTTTTTCAGAAAATTCTACATTATTTCCGATCAACAATATGTCATTCACATATACTTATCAGAAATGTTGTAGTGCTCCCACTCACTTTCTTGTAAATACAGGCTTCACCGCAAGTCTGTATAAAACCATATGCTTTGATCACTTTATCAAAGCATATATTCCAACTCCGAGATGCTTGCACCAGTCCATAGATGGATCACTGGAGCTTGCTCACTTTTTTAGCACCTTTTAGGATCGACGAAACCTTCTGGTTGCATCATATACAACTCTTCTTTAAGAAATCCATGAAGGAATACAATTTTGACATCTATTTGCAAGATTTCATAAAATGAGGCAACTGCTAACATGATTCGGACAAACTTTTAAGCATCGATACGAGTGAGAAAATCTCATCGTAGTCAACAATTTGAACTTGTCGAAAACATTTTGCGACAATTTAAGCTTTGTAGATAACTACTAGGAAAACGCTTATACATAGAAGTTTACCAGTAGCGTTTGTTTATAACCCCACGCTACTACTAGTTAGTAGTAGCGATGGCTATAAAGAGCGCTATTGGTATCAGTTAGCAGCAGCTCTTGTTACACAGCACCACGCTACTGCTAAGGGTAATACACCACACCCCCCGGTCAAAAAATAGCAGCAGCGCCTGTCGTCCAACCTGCGCTACAGCAAGTGGGCCTAGCAGTAGCGCTGGCCCATTTCCCGCGCTGCTGTTAAGCCCACTACTCCCCCCCCCCCCCCCCCCCCCGCGCCCCCCGGCCCGGCCGGCCTCATCTCACTCTCACTCACACTCCCACACTCCAGCCTTCTCGATCCCCCGCACGCCGCCGTCGGCCCCCGCACTGCCGTCCCCCGCGCCGGCCCTCCTCCCTGCGTCGGCCGCCCTCGCCCGCGCCAACCTCCTCCCCGCCGGCCGCCCAGCTCCCCTGCGTCGGCCTCCCTCCTCCGCCCGCCGCCCCGCCCCCTGCGCCGGCTCTCCTCCCGCACCGGCCCTCCTCCACCAAGAGGTACTCCTCCCTCCTTCCTTCTCCTCCCTCCCTCCCTAGTTATAGTTATTAGAGTAGTTATTTTGAATTCTATAGTTGAAAAAATGTAGGTTATTAGAATAATTTAGGTTATGCATGATCGAACCCTTGCTTGGACAGATTAGGTATGAACCCTAGTTAATTTGTATGAACCCTAGGTTTTTAAATTTAGCTAGGTTTTAAAGTTAGGACATAAATTTAGCTAGATTTTTAATTAGGTGTAGTTGATAGAATTTAGGTGTTTTAAGTGTATTTAAAAGAGTTTTAAGTGCTTTAGTTGTTTTAGGTGTAGTTAACAAAATTATAGGTGTTTTTTAGTTAAAGAAATTGTTGTTATTTTTTTAGTTAAAGCAAATTTTCCTGTTATATGCAAATTTGCAGTGGACATGTCATATTTTTCCGAGTGGCCTATGTTTTGCCAGAAATGTCAATTCGTTTACGTTCGGGCAAATTTCAGGCGCTCGATATGTCCTGTTTATAGCAAAGGTCATGCCAAATTTTGCTTATTGCGTTTATTAATTTTGTTTTCATAATTAACCATTTTGTTCTCGACGTCGACGATGCCTATCCCGCATCCTCGTCGTCGCCTCGGCAGAGGACTCCTATATATGTATTCATGATGTATTATATGATGATCTTTGCTACAAACTACTACAAACTACAAATTTTAGGTGTTTTAGTTGTTATATGATGAACTTTGCTACAAATTACTATATATGTATTCGATGATGGATTATTAATTACCTATTAGGAAATGTCTGACGACGAAAGGGAATTCGCTATGTGCGAGTACTGTGAAGATAAGCGCAATCTGTGCGACAGGCCTCACTTGGTAGAAGGTCGGCGCTTCAGCATCAAGCTCCAAGAGACCTTCGGTGTTGAAACGGTACGCAACGACGATAAGTTTTTTTGTTATTTTTTGCACGACTTCTCTGCTCCTTCAACGTGTAATTTCCGTCTTCTATAATTCGACTAGCTTATCCCATGCCATGCAAGACGCTATGTCTTGGAGAAGATGGGTTTTGAAGATCATGAAAGAATGGAGACAAAGATAATTCAACTAAGGACCCATCATGGTTATGATTTTGCTGTAAATCTATACAATTCTGTGAACTCATCCAATTTTGGTTGCGTGAATTGTGAAGCCCTTTGCAAGGCGTATGATTTTCATGAGGGTATGCTTCTCACCTCCGATCTTGGTGATCCTGACATCGACGAAAATGATATGACCATTTGGGTCCTTGTTGACACGCTTCCAGTTCTACCGCTGTGTGAGTTTATTAAACATATTTACTAAGTAATTTATATTGTTTATTTCAAAATATTTGACAGTTTATTTCCATTGACATCTTATTTTCATTCTTCAAAAAATGTACGGAAAATGCTAGACAGAACCTACTACTACAATGATGAAGGACAATTAACTTATAAGGAGCAAGATGGTCTTATCGCATTTTTTACTGATATTGAGAATTACAATAGCTATTATCAAACTCCTCCACATTATGGTCAATACGTGCCACTAGTGCACGTGTTGAACTACGGTAACATCATTGGAGATATCATGGAAAGATTTTCAACTATTATGACATTCGTGCATCTTTTGCATAAATTCTTCTAAAACTAAACTATATTGCTAACTACAAAGTTATTACTGTGTTTTTGAACAAAAGTCCCGATGGATTGTGTGCCTCATCTGATGTTGACGAGAGGTCGCGTTAATGTTATGAGCTTACGGCCACCACGGCCAGGTCAGCCGCAGTATCCACACCACTCATGTCCATGCCGGATTTCTAAAAGCGAGAAAGCCATGATAATAGATGATTTCAAAAAATGTTTGAACCATCATAGAGAGCTACTTGGAAGCAACATTGTACGTAGGCCAAGACTTGGAGACAAGATGATCTCCGTTCTTTATTATGGAGAGTCAATTTTCCTTAATGCAGCGTCAATGCCTATCTTGTTTTATGATATTTTACCTAAGAGAGTGTAGAGTAGGTCCTATGAGAGGAGTAGGTCGTAGCTAGAATGTGTTATTATGTGCTACAATGTGTTAGAGTTGATAATGATGATGAGGAGCTGTGATTATGACTAGTGACCAACTTGTTATATGATGTCTCATTGACGAACATTGTTTGATGGTGATGACAAGTGGTAATAAATCTTTACCTACTAATAAAGCAGCTATCGCTTATATATGGTCATCCATCATTAGTACTTTTGCATAAAAGCCCTTGAAGTTTATATGAATCAACCCGCAGTCCAAGGTCAACCCGAACAGTTACGAGCGATAGAAAAAAAACACTCCCAATCGCATCTCCACCTCTAGCACTCCGCCACCCCCTGCCGCGAGCCGCCGGCCCCAGCCCCGCCGCAGCTCGCCGCCACCGCCTACCCCGCTGGAGACACTCGAGGCCGCGGCCATTGCCGGCTCCCACACCCGCGGGTCTCCGTCGCAAGCGGAGGCGAGGAGGTGGCGGGGTTCTTGGTGGTCGCCGGCGTGGCAAGGGCCGAAGGGGTCGCCGGCACGGGTGTCGGGCGCAGTCGGAGCAGAGGAACGCGGGCAGCGGCGCGGCGTAGGAAGGCGGGGCTGGTGCTGGAGCTTGAGGGCGCGGACGCCATAGCTCAGGGTGGACGCCACGAGCAGGCTTTTTGGCCCGCTCGTGGCCCGCTGAGGACCGGACCGATCGGTCTTGGCCCGCTGAATAAAGTGGCCGGTCCGGTTACCAAATATCAGCCTGAAAAAACTTCGGATCCGGTCCGGTTTTGGATCGGTCCCACACGGTTAACCGAAGCAGCGCAGCACACGATTCAGCGACGCGCGCATTCAGCGGTTATTCATTCCTTTTATTCCGTGCGATCCACACATCTCGGAGATCATGACCGATTCCTACCTCTACGCCTCCCCACGATCCTATTAACGCGTGCCACCGATCAGAGGCAGGCCAGAACATGTACGAGTCAATCTATTACAAATGAACGTGGACATATACGTGACATGCACTACTTATTTGTAACATGCACATTGTAAAAAAGGTAGATATGGCACATGCAACAAACCTGCAACGTGGAATCCTATCGAGGCAACAGAATTAACGTGACACAAAATAGGAAACAACGAGGAAACAAGTTTTTTTCTTTGGAATCAGGAGGCAACAAGAGCCACGCCAGGAACAGACCCGTGCCTATGGACTTCATCCTCTCGGGGGTCTTCGAACGCCTCGCCGACGCCCACCACCAAGAACTGGGGCACCAGCCAGAACGCGCTGAGCCTGATGGTGACGCCGCCGCCGGCACCGCTCGAGGTGTCCATGCGCTTCTTCTCGGCTAGCCTGGAGACGGCCATGCCGAGCGTGGCGAGGGCGAGGCCCGCGGCTATTTTCCCTCTCCTTCTCCTTCCCGTGCCCCCTAGACTCCTGCGGACGTGCGCCGCCGCTCGCCGTCGCCATGCACCGCCGCTCACCGTCGCCATATGCCTGCATGGGCGGTCCTCTCGGTCCGGCCCGAGCTTCACCACCATCGGTCCGGTGCCTGAAAAGAGGACCGCGGCGCTGGTCGGTCCGGTCCGGTTCGGCCCGCCGGCGGCCGGTCCAAACGGCGGCTCGGTCAGGGACCGGACCGGCCCGGACCGTGTCCACCTTGGCCCATGGCATGCGTCCAGATGACGGCAGAGGGCCAGGCGTGGCTTGGCTTGGTGTTGGAGCTTGATGGCGCGGCCGCCATGGCATGTGTACACTGTACAGATGACAGTAGAGGGCCAGGCGTGGCTTGGCGTCGCTAAGAGCCACGAGGTCATCGCTGCCGGCCTCCGTGCACCAGCTGCTGTAAACCCCCATGCGCCGTCGCCGTGGGACGTCTGCGTTCTGCTGCTCCATTGCCGGCACCTGTCCCTGTGCGGCGTGTGCGAACCCGCTGTGAACACCTGCCCCGTGTGCACGGCCACCAAGAACGCCTCGCTCCATGTCCTCCTTTCTTGACCATCCAACTCCGAGCCCCGGCTGGGATCAATAGGCGACAGTGGGCAAAGAAATTAAAACTGAGAAAGAAGATGATCTTAAAGTGAAATCAAAAGGAGGAAGATGGATGGATGGATGATAATGAAAAAAAGGATATGCCGCTGGTGAGCAATATAGGACCCTGTTACCCAACCTGGGATGCACGGCGGGGCAAAGCGGCGTCCCGCGGGAGGGGTGCGCATCGGCTTGGGCGTGCAGGCACGGGATGGCGGGTGAACTCCACCGAATCTAGGAATGGGGACAGCGCAGGCCGCAGATCCGGTGGCGCGAGCTCTTCGTAGAGACCGGCGGCGGCGGTTGGGGCCTACTTGAGGCGACCATGGCCCGTTCCTGTGGGAGGGAGTAGAGAGAGAGGGGGGATGAAACGGGAAGAATAAAAGCGAAAATAAAGAGGTTGCGAAGTGGGGCCGTGGTTCTCCGGCGAGGTTGCTGCCGCCGTCGGGCATCGATGCTGAATGAACGCCGCGGTGGGTGCAGCCGGCAGAGGCGGCGCATCCCGAGGAGGAGCTCGTCGGGGTTGGGGAATGGATGTTTCTTTATAGTATTATTGGGTTGTCGATGGCGTGTGGAACCATAACGCTGGAGCGCCAGCGAGGCATCTGGTTTCTTCTGGCTATCAACCAACGTGTTAGCGCTGGCGTGCACGCATGTTGAGCGGACAGATGAATACCTCTGAGTTCATTATACGCAGATACACACAAGATATTAGGTATAGATAGATTTTTTTTTATTTTGTGCTAAAAAGGTTATTTCTTGGATACAGAATCCATATATGTACGTGGATTCAAGTTCTATACATGCATCCTACAGAATTAGTGGTTCGTATTTTTTCGTGAAATCTGCTTATATAATTTTACAAAGTGTCTGCATACTTTAAAAAATGGTTCTGTAATTTAAAATGTGTTTGTGCTTTTTGAAAAAATACAAGATTTTTCAAAAAGTGCCTTTGCATTTTAAATTGTTTGTATTAGTTTTTAAAAAAGAGTTTATGTATTGAAATATTGTTCGCATTTTCTTAAAAAAATCACCCTTTTTAAAAATGTTCATGTAATTCTAAAAGTGTTTGCATGTTAAATAGTTTTGTAGTTTTAGAAAGGTTATGTGATTTAAGAAAGTGTCCGTGTGTTTTAAAAAGAAGATGTTAATGCATTCTAGAAAAAAATACAATTAAAAGCAAGTTGGATTATGAGGAACGATGTATGAAGTAGGTGCAGAGTGTAGCTCATGTAGGGCGGCCCTTAGGTCCAGCTCGACTAGATTAGTTTTATAAAAATTATAAATACCCCTTTGCTTTGGCGCGGTTTAATGATAAGTTTGTTGTGTGATGGCCAAGATCAAAGGGGATTTTTTTTTCCTTACCCACTTTGTGGGCCCTAAATTCCTGATTGATTTTTCTTTACAAACTGCTAATTGGAGCAGTCGAATAACCTGGGTTAATTTGTTTCTCGATCAATCCTGTGTAAGGTTAATGCGTAGTGTCTTTTCACGCATTTTCTCTTGACATCGAATTGATATGCATATTGCACTTGGTGAGAAATTTTTTAATAACTCACACCAATATACTAATTTAGATACCGTCAACAATCTAGACATTATCCTTCATCTGATTGTTTCGTTGGCCATACACCAAGATCTGTGCCATATGTGGACGTGAATCAGATGTTGCCAACTCTGACATCACTGGTGAGGTCATCAGAATAACATTCCAAAGAAAAAGTTTAGTGTCATTTTATTGTATCATTTTGTTAGCATCATCCTTACAAGTTTAGAGTAGCGAGCCTCCGAAGCTTCGTCTTTCATCTTTTTTTTCTCACCCATCATTTCATACTAATCATATTGGGCCGTTATATTTTTTTCTGCACTCCCGTTGCAACGCACGGGCATTTGTGCTAGTAATAATAATATAAAGCTTCTGGTCGTGCGTTGCAACGGAAAGACCCTTCTCTTTTCGGAAATTGAACCCACACTACCTACGTAAGTGGCTCTGGGGAAAACGATTCGGTAAAAAAAATCCCTTCCGCGTATCCTCTGTTTCTTGGTATTCAGACCGGCAGTTGGAGGTGGTCGCGGCGAACGGGTGGACGAGGTGGCGGAGCAGGGGCCCCGGCGAGTGGGGAGCTTGAGGCACAGCGCATCCTGGCGCCGCACGGGGACTACGAGCCGGAGGCGCACCTGTCACCCACCAGCGCAGACCCCAAGGCCGTGCCGACGAGGAAGGAGAGAATCAGGATGAGGAGGATGTCGCCGCGGCAGCGAAGGTAGCCAGCAGCCTGATGAGGCATCTACGGCCCAGCTTCTCCGGCGCGCCATCCGGAGATGGGACGGACGGATCGAGGCGAAGGACGATGGAGAGGTGGTTGGAGGCGGCGAGCTCCAAGGCAGGCGGGGTGATGCGGTTCTAGATGGACGACGACTTCGCGGGCGGCTGGGCCGAATGAGCTGCCGTGGCCCAAGCGGCGGACGAACGGGCGCTCCTCTCGTCGTCCTCCTCCCGACGGCAGGCCAGGCAGGCGGCAGGAGCTTCTCCGTTCTGCTTGGCGACCTCAAGGTCCCGCTATTCGGGGCGCTGCTCCAGCACAGCAGCAGAACGCGCCTCCAATGGCAGGGGCGGCCGCCGTGGTTTGAGGACGTGATGCGGGCGTCGACGGCTACCGCGCCCCGGAGGTGGTGGACGCGCGGCGACACTCTCTGGGCGTGCTCTTGCTGGATCTCCTCAATGGCAAGTCCCTGACGCACGCGTCGCTGCAGGATGGCGACGGCGGCACGCTGGACCTGCTGCGGTTGGTGCAGTCGGTGGTGCGCGAGGAGTGGACGGCCGAGGTGATTGGCGTGGAGCTGGTGCGGCTAGGCGCCACGCCGAGGAGAAGATGGACTCGCTACCGCTGGTACCGGCGAAGCTACGGCATAGCACGTCGCTGGCCTGGCCAGCAACCGGCGCTCCGCACACATCCCTGCCTGACGGCCCCCCCCATCACATAGATACACAAACACAACAGCGAGCTTCAGTTATCTGAATTTTCGGTTCAGTGTCCACAACAGCGAGCTTCAGTTATCTGAATTTTCAGTGCAGTGTCGTGATTTGGATGGACGCCCGAACACAACAGCGAGGCCAGCTTCAGTTCTCTAAATCTTCAGTGCAGTGTCGTGATTTGGATGGAATTGGAGACCGTGTCCTTCTCCAACATAAGTCAATTTCAAATGTAATTGAGTTCGAGTCTCTGTTCTTCTCCAAGGCAAAAGCATGTAGTTCCCGACCCGGATTGGACTTCGCTGTCATAAGGAGGGATCCTCGACCGGAACGTCCATCAGGCCGCGTCCCTCGACCAGAATCTTCATCAAATCCCATCACATTGCAACTTTCAGAGGAACATCCAATGTCGTTGGCGGAGGAAAATCATCCGTCCAGCCGTACTATGCCGAGTTCGCCGGCGGAAGAAGAACACCCGTCGAGCCCTCCATCGCCTGAGGCGGCTAGACCAGAGGTATTTCTCCCCATGAAAGTTACTACACCTGAGGCTAGCATGTTTGCATCTCTGAATTTTTTTTAGAGATTTGTTCAGGATTGTTTGTTGTCTGAACAAGACACATATCTGAAGATTCAGTATTGACTTACACCTTGGAGTTTACATCTGTTGTGGTGTTCCTTTATTCTAAACTGAACCATGCTAATCCGACCAAGTTTGGGCCTACACATAGTCAAAAGTTTGAGTGATAGTTATGTTCCAGTTGCATCTATATTCAGATTTCACAAAGGAACAAAGTTCCATGAAAAACAACCTGTTAGTGTGTTCCTTGACGTCATACACCTGAGCACCCCTACTGTTAGCACCAAAATTAGCATTATTCTTGGCATGTATATGGATGCTTTGTTTGCATGATTATTTGATTGAAGTAGGGCAGAATAACAGTAAACTGAACCATGAAATTTTAGAACCAGAAAGTAGGCATATACATCGTCATTAGCTCCATTTTCTGAAGTCGCTCCATGTTACTCCAGTTTTAGGTTCTGTCCAGTGATGTTCATCAGACATGTCACAGTGCGTGTATGCTCTAAGCGATAGGCAACGGACTATGGGGAACATATTTGTTTTTTATAATCATTTTCTGATTGTTGTTTTCCTGTAGGATATGTCATTACTTTTTTTAGTGGGTAGTGACTGCACTACCGAACTGACTATGATGTACTACCTCTGTTTCAACTGATTCCAGCTCAATGTGTCATCACTATCTAAATTATTTATTAGATGCTCAATGAAATTCAGAACTAAGCAATTTTTTCTTCTGTCTTTTCAGTGATGGGAGGTAGATTGAGCTGATAAATTTCTGCACCCACCTTGAGGTCCATAACGTTCTCCTAATTATATGCAGCCCAATTCGTATAGATGTATTTGTTTGAGGGAGAGGACTATCTGTGATCAGAAGCAACAGCATGTCTGTATGTGATCATCATGTGTGCGAGAGATGGCAGGAGTATGTGATGTGTATTTCTGTGTACACTACTGAAATTTGAGATGGGCTCTAAGCCCATATAGCAATTTCTGAAAAATCTCTAAGGGCCATGTGGGTTATATGACACTAGGTGTAGTGGGAAGTTTAGTCCCAACCCGCTAGTGGAAGGAGAGTTGGAGTGGTTTATAAGGGTTTCTCTTCTACATCCTATTGGAGCTTGAGAAGAGAAGAGGCCCTCGCGCACTCCTCCTCCGCCACCCGCCTCGTCACGACGCGACGCGACGCGGGTTGCGGGATTAAGCTGAGCCGAGCTCACACCTACGCGCTTATTTTTGCCAGTCACTAACGGAGAGTTCTCTGACAGCTGGGCCACGATCTGAGACGTCGGATTATGGGCTGTCACGGACTCGGACGTGGGTCGAGCCCACGTCTCCCACGCGGCCCTAGCCTCCACGAACAGATCACATCTGCTCCACTCGCACGCCCATCGTCGTTCCCTTGCTGCTGCTGCCGCCGGTGACTCCATCCCGTCCGTCGCGTACACGGTCGACGGGAGAGCAGGTCTCCGAAACCACGCCCTTCTGGTTCCTGTACGGGGTGAGGGGCGAATAGGTTTTTGGGCAGCGATTACCCGACTGCTCGCTTCCGATCGTCTACTTCCTCTACATCCGCGTCGCCTTCATCATCACCATGTCCATCGACGCTGAACGTGCCGCCGCCGAGAAAGCTGAAGCCGACAAGAAGGCCGCCGAGGACGCCGCTGTCGCCACCAAAGCCGCGGCCTCTGCATGGCCTGCTGGAGGGTATAACTCGTTTATCCTGCTCCTACTGTTTTCTGTTTTAGCCATGCTAGCGTTATATGTAGATCTTTCTGCAATTAGCGTAGTATGTGCTAGCTTGACTGAATATTAGTATGTGTTTACTTGTGTCAATGTCATGCTAGTGATTTACTCGTCGATTAATTTAATCGAGAAATTGCCTATTTACTCAACAATCCAAAAACCTATTCTGTGTAGGAATTTTTCGGCAAGTGGCTTTGCCGCTGCACTGAAACCGGATAAGTTTACTGGTACATACTTTAAGCGTTGGCAGACTAAGACCACGTTATGGCTCACGGCTATGAACGTGTTCTGGGTCACCGGTGTCTCCACGGGAACGATTGCTCCTGAATAGGAGAAGGCGTTCAAGGAGGCTACCGTTGTGTTTCTCGGAGCAGTTCTTAGCGTGATCGGAGATAAACTGGTCGATGCATATTTACATATGCATGTCTCCAAGGACTTGTGGGAGGCGCTCGAATCTAAATTCGGGGCCGCCGATGCAGGGAGCGAGATGTATATTATAGAGCAGTTCCACGATTACAAGATGGTTGAAAACCGTCCTGTATTGGAGCAGGCTCATGAGATAATATGCATTGTTAAGGAGCTTGAACTTCTTAAGTGCGAGTTACCGGGCAAGTTTGTCGCGGGCTGCATAATTGCTAAGCTCCCTAATTCCTGGAGGAACTTTGCCACCACTCTGAAACATCAGAGGTGTGAATTCTCTGTGAAGAATGTCATTGGCCATCTGAGTGTTGAGCAGAATTCGAGGGCAAAAGACTCGCATGAAAAAGGGACCGAAGGGACTTCTGTCGCCAACATGGTGAACCAGAGAAACCATAACTCCCACAAGCCCAAGGGAAAGAACGGTGTCCAACAGAATACCAACTTTAAGAAGAAGGGTAAGAAGACCTTCAAGAAGAACAAGAAGGATGAGGGCTACTTTACTTGTGGTTCGGTTGAACATTGGGCCAACAAGTGCCCAAACAAGTACAAGAAGCCAGGACAGGACTCCAAATCTGTCAACATGATTGTGGGCAACAATGAGAATGGTGCATCTGGGTACGGTAATTTATTTACTGTTTTTTATGTTTTTAATGTGCAATAAGTACATGAAGCCAGGACACGAGGCAATGATAGCACAACTTAAGTGTGTGAACATATCAATATAAAATGATTGGCCGGATTATGTTTTTTATGCATTCTAGAAGTGGCATTTCCGTGAAATTAAAAACTAGCTTTACATTTTTCTCGGAACAATTTGTGAAATTTTATTGGAGAATATTTTTCTCCTTTTGCATCGTTCGTTGCCCATTCGTCATGTTCTGCTCCTGTTTGTCATGAGTAATGTGATGTGTTGAAATAGAGGACGTAAACTTGTGGGGGCTTTTAGCCATGGGGCTATTGGGCTAGAGTCATGTGATATATTTTTCTCCCGTTGCAACGCACGGGCCCTTTTGCTAGTATATGATTCAAATATTTAGTACTAGTATTAGCCCAAAAAGAAATAGTAATAAAGAGGATTTTTGCGAGGATGAAAGAAAGTTCAGTATAAGCAAAAAAAAATCACATATTATTAAATCAATTAGGTTTGTAGCTAATCTTGTATGATATGGATGTATCTCTTAGCTAGATAAATCCATTAGAAAGAGAAAAAAAAGAATCATGCTTGCCTGTATCTGCATGCATGCGTGTGCATGCTAGTACCAGCGACCACCTACACACACGCGTAACGGCAGAGGCATGCACGCACGCGCAACGCTCTCGCTGGTGAGGGTGTCGGAACTCGGAAGACAGACGTCTGGCTGGAGATCCTGGCGCGCATGCTCGGCTTTGCCGACCTCTTGCGGTGCGCAGCCACTGCTCCTCCCTCTTCGGCTTCCTCCTCCGGAAGCGGCGCCACGGTGGGGAAGGTAGGCCGGCCGGTGTCGAGCGTCGTCCATGTGCCTTTGTTACTGGTTCTTCCACTATTTGGACAGCAGGGAGGAACATAAATAAAAAGGTGTGCAAGGAACAGCGGCTCACCTGATAAACTGTGCGGTGCTTGGCTGCAACTGGGAAGAACGGAGGCGACCACGAACTTGGCAGCGGTCTACAACGGCGAGGATGACGACAATAAATGGAGCTCTGCATAGGATCAAACGGTCCTAGTCAGGTAGGTGCGAAGGTCCCCAAGATCATCCCAAAGATATGATGGACGAAAAGCGCTCGACGCCAGGGCCGGCCCTATGTTTTGGGAGGCCCTAGACGAACTCGACGACATGAGCCCTCCAAGTCCTAAGACCATCCATATATATATATATATATATATATATATATATATATATATATATATATATATATATATATATATATATATATATATATATATATATATATATATATATAATTTGTGTGTGTGTGTGTGTGTTTGCGTGATACATATATATAACTTCATTTGCATAATACTAAAAGTAAACTTTCAACCACACATCTTTAGTTTGAAATTTGACTACAATAGTTGTTGGACAATGCAAAATAAAACAAACGTGACATGATTACCTCAAATAGGAAACAAATTTATTTGCTCCTCTGTATACATTCGCAATCTTCATTGACCTTAACATCTGAATTTTCATGCTCGGGATTAGTTCCTTGCCTATGTTCTTCACTGACATCAACAATACTTGAAGATGTAAAATACTTTGTCAAAGAACCCTTCAGTGGTTGAATTTTCAGATGTATTTCTTTCTTTCTTTTCTTTTTTCAGCACCCGACAAATGCTTCTTAGGCAACATGGCATGCTAATGTCCTAATATTATGAAGCAAAGAGTAGACAACGAATTAGATTTTTATAGATCGGATGATCAGAACCCTAAACATGTACACAAAATGACAAAAAATTAGGATGGTTGAATACATACTATGAAAGATTGAATCAGAAAATTATACATCAAAAAATAGATACTTCATGGGATGAATAGTTCAATATACGTACTAAAGAAACTATTGAAATTGGAGATGGATGAATGGATTAAGAACATCCGAACATGGATATTGGGTACAGACCTGTGTTCGCATACATATGTATTTCCGTATTGCTCGAAGGCCGAGTTGTCGGATTGCTGCGTGCCGCGGCAGCAACGAGCGGCTGAGGCACCAAGCGAGGAACGACGGGGCGACGGGCTGATGAGACGACGAACAAGAATCGACGAGCGACGAATGGGAAAAGTTAGATTATTTTCGAGAAGAAAGGGAAAGCCAGACATTCCGATTGATTTGTTTAACACATGCGCGTGCATCGAGTGGCTGTGACTTGCGTGCATGACGCTTCGCTACGCATTACCAGGCGATCCGATGGGGCGAGCTCATCTTGCTTTCTTCCTCTCATAATTTTTCCCGTGTCTATTTTTTTGCTGGGCTATACTATATGTGTACTACATCCTGGGCCCCCCTCCGGCCTGGGCCCTGGGCCATCGCCCCTCTGCCCATGCCCCAGGGCCGGCCCTGCTCGACGCTCATGGTTGCAGCGGGCGCTCGGCTCGATCAAGTTGAGCCACTGTTAGTATCAAGAAGATGATTGGGAGAGAAGACATGATTGCAAGGGAAGGGGAAAAGACTCCACTAAACACATCTAGTGATCGGCATTAAAATCAGAACTTGCAATGGAAGAAGAAAAGGCTCCACTAAACAGGTTCGTATTTTCATTTAAAATCATTGCATTGATAGTGGGCCTAGTGGCCGGCCAACCGTGGATGCATGGCATAGATCAATGCTACTACATATACATGGAAGAGAGAAACTCGATTCACACGTGAGCGTGTATGAGTGGAATGCATGCAGGAGGTGGGTGGAGAATTGATGGTATGGCACATTGCTGAGGTGGATAGGCTGCATGTCAAGAGAAATATGTTAATGGGGATGAATTATTTAGGTATTATAGATGCTAGTAGGCGGGGTAGGTTAAACGCCACATGAATCATACACCACGGAAGCATAGCAAACTGCCATGCAATAAACAAATGGTGAACCGTTTCCTCCTGGTCAAACAAACAACATTGTTTACTGCCTTGTCACTTGCGCTTTGCCAGCTTATCTTTCGTGAGAATAACACCCCCTATGGACTAAACACATGCAAATTTTAGCCTTTGGTGGTACTTTGGTTTAATAGATACACTTTGAACGAAAGACTAGCCTAGAATTAATTAAATCCATATACATGGTCTAATAAAACATGTGTCACTCATTAATTAAGTGACCTCATCAACCTGCATACTAAATATAGCCTAGCAGTCCATCTATCCCTGATCCATAGCTCACATGAACTTCAAGGAGACATCCCAATAGTATACTCACAAAAGCATCCTTACATTGCACAATTTTGTACATACATGGATATTGCAGGGCTAAAGGTGTATCCCTATTAAGATATCCTCTCCAATTCTCATGGTTCGACCATCTTCAACTTTAAGGCTACCCCTATTAAAGAAAGCAACTTTTATTCTCATCAACACTTGAAAGTGAACATTCAAGCATCAGTGGAGTTTGGGTGGTGAGAGCCAAGCAGGGTGAATATCATGCCATGTTAAGCAGCCTGGATATGGTGATCTTGGTCGAAAAGAAGAGCGGCATGGCTCTAGTGTCTACGGTGCTTTATTGGGGCACATGAGGGCCTTCAAGGCTAGCTTCTGGTCGCAAGTTTGGGCATGAACATGTGAGAGCCTAAGAGAGACCAAACTCAACAGTGCATTTATTTCTTGTTGCTTATAATTTTTCGGAAAGGAGGTTGAAACACCTCGGCTTCTGCATCATTGTGATGCACACAATCATTTTTTATTAATTATTACATGGAGTACTTACCAAATGAACCATGTACGAACCATTACAAGATACAAAATTTGCACCTATGACTAAGTCGACTTGTTCGGTAGCAACGCCTTCAAGAAGGGATAAACCTCCTTGCACCATAGTCATCACGCCTGATCGTAGATGACCTGGACCAAGATTTGTATCATGGTTGCCAAGACTGGTCAATGAAGACCAGAATAACAACAAGTAGACAACACCTTCAACAAAGTGACGGCACAAGTTTGTTGTTGTTGAGCCCGATCAATAAAGGACACGACAAGAGTTTTCACTCTTGATATGAAGTGGTGTTCCAGTCAGCATCTTGATGCTAGATCATTTGATAGTCACATCTACCAGTACTCCATGCTAGGCCGAAAAGGCACTGATCAATAAAGGACACGACAAGAGTTTTCACTCCTGATATGAAGTGGTGTTCCAATCAGCATCTTGATGATAGATTATTCGATAGTCACATCTGCCCGTACTCCACACTAGGCCGAAAACGCATTTGCTGCTTGGACTTGAGACAAACAAAATCAGACCATAGATTTCATTACAAAATATTGTGAAAACATTCCTAATTATATGTTGGTTCTTTCTACTTACATACAAGGAAGATGCGACTCGGTGCCAGAAATATGTCAAGTCGTGGTACATTTGTGTAAAAAGGAAAACAAACTAATTAGATAAATTGCGCAATCAACATCTCATCTGGAACCAACCAACTCACTGTATGTACCTTTAATACTAGATTAGTTGAATATTTCACACACACAAAAATAATACTAGTTGAATATTAGGACATCCATGTAAAAATATTTGGCCATAGGTAGCTTGCCTGGTCACTGACAGTGGCTCTGTCAAAATGTACACGAGATTACATATGAAGGGAACAAAATCAGGCAATCAACCTCGCTATCGCTAACTAGTCAAGACACCTAGTCGATGATTACGGGTCATTCACTCCATCGACGCTGATCACGGTTAGCATTCTTAACGCATTTGTGACCGTCACGGCAATCTGTGATCGATTCATCCAGATCTTGCTGAATTGCTGGTAAAACGGTACTACGTACCTCACTAAATTAATATAAGACATTTTACCGAAAAAGGGTTTTTCCTGCTTTGTATTTCAAAGCAACCAACACCGTACACATAGCATTGCTGGGTGAGCAGCACATCAAACCCCCAAAAAAATTGCCAACAACGGCAGCTCGACAAAGTGCGGATGACCCGTCACCGCGGCGCTCTCAGGAAACAAACCACCACAGCCCGAGGCTCCAATCCGATCCGTCATGTACCAAGCAGCACCTCCAAAAAGGGATGCGACACCAATGACGTTGCTGCTCGGACATATCCTAGGGATTCCCCCGGCGCGCTGAGGGAAATGGAGGATGGCTATCATCGACATCCTCCAGGAAGGAATGGTGGAACCCACCGGTGTCACCGTATCGAAGGCGGACGAACCGACAAGGATTTCTCGTGGCGTTTTAGATCACTAGAGGGAGTAACATGCACAGAAATACTTGAACAAATCATCATCATGTAATGTGCTAGTGCTAAACAGTTTGAGAACTGTCTGACAGACAGCATCTGATGCAACACTGAAGAGCAAAGGCGTGCTGGTCGGGCAGGTGTGACCATTGGTCGATTTAATGCGGGAGCTCTGAAACATGCATCACAAGACGAGTTCAGGCGTGTTGCACGCTCTTGAGTTGAGAGACGGGTTGAATGGGTAGCTACTCATGGAAGCAGAAAAATGATGCATGGAGACGGAGTACTAGTGTTGATTTACTTTCCTTTTTTAAGAATCTACTAGTGTTGGTCTACTGATAGATATAACTTGCATAATGAAATGTACAGAGTGACGGAAGAGAAACTGGTATGCTAAAACAAACACTTGGTTGGGATATGTTCATGCCACTGGTCAGCAGAAAGTGAACATGCCGCTGGCTCCCTGCCCAATTTACATCTCAGTGAACTAAGGGAAGGGGAATGATTGATTGATTACAGGACATTATGATGATCAGCTCCTCAGTGGCACCAACAATATCTGATGCCGTAGCATCTCGGTTGGGCTGTTCTTTCGCAGGTCGACGGGCCGAGAACAAAGGAGCAGCAGCAGTACGTGCTTCACCCTTGGTTTGTGTCACGACGACAAAATGTCCATGGGCAATGGGTTTGGGGAGGACGCGATAAGATCGCACCGCTATTCTTTGAGACACCTTGATGACCGATGGGCGTAGTACGTACGTGCCGACATGCGTGTCGCCTGAATTATTGGGGCCGGCGGCGATCGCTACGTACGTGACGGCGACATGTATACGTGATACTCCTCCACCTGCCGGCGTTACCCGTGATACAGTAGGCACGTACTCCGTCACGTGTGGATGGATCTTTTTTACGTGAAACGGAAAGAAAAAAAACGCCGTTGCCGGGGATCGAACCCGGGTCACCCGCGTGACAGGCGGGAATACTTACCACTATACTACAACGACTTGGGTGCAAAACCATTTTGACTGTTCATTCACATCCTTGTTCATGCAAACCTATCAGCTCAGTTCACTGGTCGACATCCAGTGGGTCACATCCAAGCTAGATGGCGGGCGGGCGACCCAACCGGGCCACGTACGGTGTACTACTGGCTAAGAGCATCTCCAACAGCCGCGCTAAACAAGCACCGCGCCGTAAATTTGTTCATTTTAGCGCGCACACAATTGATAGAGTGACTTCAGCGGGCGCGGCATATAGGGTTGGACGCACGGTCCGAATCGCCAACACGCGCTGTGTATTTAGGGCGTCCGCTTTCGCGCGCGGCACACTCGAGCGCTGGCGTCGCACTCTCTCCTCCGCGCCACCTTCGCCCAATGCGCGCCGGCGCCGCCGAGCTGGATCCGATGGACGCACACGCCGGCACCCCAGATGAATCGGAGGAAGATGAGGACGAAGACGAGGACGAGGACGAGCTGGACCCGATGAATCGGAGGAAGACGAGGACGAGGCTTTATGTGTATTTCGTTTGTGTCATGAACTTGGTTGGATGAACTTGTGGGCACGAATTTGAACTTGTGGACATGAACTTTTATTCTCTAACTTGTTTGTGTGAAATTTTATGCCATGTTCATTGCATTTTGAATGTTTGAAATCCATTTTGTGTCACAAAAATGCAGCATATGGCACGCGCCAGCGAGTCACGCACGCTGCATTTTAGCGCGGCTGCTGGAGGCAGGGCTGCCCGCCGCGCCAAATCAGACGATGGGCGCACGGCAAAGTAGTTTTTAACCCGCGGCGCGTTGGGCAACTGTTGGAGATAATCTAAGATGAGCCACGTACGGTGTGCTACAGATTAGAATGAGCCACGTACTACTGGTTAAGATCTGCAGTACTAGTGGTTAAGATGAGCCACGTACGGTGTGCTACGGGGCGCTCTCTCTCCGCTGAACCTGTCAGTTCGGTTCAGTGGTCGACAGCCAGTGGGTCACGTCCAAGCTGGATGGCGGGCGACCCAACCGGGGTGGAGCCTACTGGACGACAGGAAGCGTCGGCGAGAGCGGAGACCCGATCGATGCCCAACAAGTTGCATCATGGAACACATGCCTGATCTGACGTGCCTCCCCTCTAATCAAAAGACAGAAGACGAAGTATCTCGGGTTGACAGTTCTTTCGCAGATGTACATGGATCGGCTGATGATCCGACGCAGAGAACAGGACGAGAACAGGGAGCAGCATATTATTTGCCTCGTCGTCGGTAGTGGCAGCTCATCGTGGCCGGGTCAGGAGCCTCTCTCAAATCACGATGACAAGATGACCATGGCCATGGGGTGGGGGATGGACATGATTGCAGAGGTTTCTTTCGGACACCTCGACGTGCCGATTGGCGTGTCGCCTCGATTATTGGGGGGCTGCGATCCGTTCGTAGGTGACAGGGGCATATATAGTCTACGTGATACGTACCCGTGTTGCCCGATAAGTACGTGGTAGATTAAATAGCTCGATCATCTCGGCGTGGATTCAAAGAGCTTCTGCTGATTAATCTGATCGTAAGACAGATGTGTGCATCCCACTGACGCAGAGGCCGAACGTGTCAACCTCTTCTAAAAAAACATAAGCTGATATGTCTCCCTTACCGTATCAGTTCAGTGGTAGGCAACCAATGGTAACATTCCAACGCAACCCGGCCTCTCGCCATTGGGTGAAGCCTAGATAAGCTACGAAATGTCCGAAAGAAATGAAACAGGAGAAGCAAGAATTATTACCATGGAGTATCTAATGCAACTACATTTGGGATGTTTTTCCTTTTTTTGCGGGTTACATATTGGATACTACTACATTTGTGCACCCGTGCATCAGCCTTCATGTCGGCCATGTGGAGCTGCCAGATTGACTGATTGGAGTGATTAATTTGAGGTACCACGTTGCACCTTGCTCGCCCAGCTGCTACCAGATCAATCAGCCATGGTGGTGGGCCTGGTCGTCTTTTAAGATACCAGACTAATGATGTCGTGAAATTGTCACGGCAGATGTTCTAGCAACAGGACTTAATCATAGGGCCATCGCAACTAGAAAGCTTAAAGGGGTTAATCGGGACAAAGGACACGAGAGGTTTAATACTAGTTCGGCCCCTTATGATGAAGGTAAAAGCCTACATCTAGTTGTGTTGATATTGCTGGGGTTTCAATCACCAAGAGACTAGTTCACCGGCTTGGTTATCGATCTCTTGTTTCTTGCCCTAAGTCGCCACCGGGTCGTCCCCTTATATACACGGGTTGACGCCTGGTGGCCTACAAAGTCCCGGCCGGCTCATACAGCGTGTCCGGCTCAGTGACTTCTTTTACATGCCTTTCCTTACAAGTCTTTCCTTACATACGGCGGTTTACAATATTTGGGCCTTAAGCCACCTCTAGGCCTTAGGCCTTCTATAAGCTTTAATAAACTATCGCCTTGAATGTTTATTGGGCTTCCTTTGTGACCCGCCATTGGGGCTGACCCGGCCTCTCCTGAGCGGGTCATAGCTGATAGCTATATGCCCAACATTAGTCCCCAGATTGATTTTGAACTTTGTTCTTTGTCAATCTTCAACACTTAAACAAAAATCCATCTTCTTATCCTCGCAGAAGTTTTTGTAACCCGCCATGACGTCATCTCTTGAAAACACGAAAAACTTTTATGACGGCATCTCTCAACGGATCATCATCTTTAATGCCTTCTGAGAATCGAAGCGTCTGTTTAGTTGGATAACCATTATTCGGGTCTTCCTCGATTTTCACGCCCGCCTGTTCGCTTATCCCCTTATAAATAGGCACGCGCCCGGTCTTTCTCATTCTCCTCTCTTCTTCGTCTTCCTCCTCTCGCGACCTCCGCTGCTGCTCGAGCTCCGTCGCCGTCAGAGAGCCTCTCACCTCTGTCAACCTCGGCCGCTGCATCGACCGGAATCAGTCTAGAAAAAACGGCGGCGACCTTGCGTGGAAGCTCTATGGCTGTAAGCGTTTCCCTTCTTGCCTCTTAGATCTGCATTTAGGGCTTTCTAGGTTTTTCGCATGTTCTTCATAGTTCTTCGCGGTTCTTCGCAATTCTTCCACTGTCACCTCTTCTTGATCCAAAAAGAGATATATGCTTGTGCGGTAACTGTTCGATGCCTACTCTTGACATTAGTAGATCCCTTTTTCTGGTGGAAAGGCCGCATTAGGACCGATGCATTCATCTGTGCTATATTTTTAGGTCTAGAAATTTTTTCATTTTGAACAACCATTTGATCCATAATAATATCCAGAAGTTAAGAAACTTGTTTGTCTCAACACTTAATCAGTTATGTTGCTGGTATTTCTCAAATGTTTGTAGTCATGGCGGCTTGCGGCGCCGGCTTACTTTTCCTTATATGACATTACTTTCCCTTATTAAGTCGCCATTACTCCCCTGTACCATTATCACTTAATTTAACCGTATCATTGAATTGAACTGGCATGTTGCTTTCCTTTCAGTTCGTTTTTGAACATCATGCCGTCCAAAGCGCCGATTGTCTGCAACTGGGTTCCCTCAACAGTCACTGAGGACAATCTAAAGGAATTCTTTACCATAGGTTTTTTGCCAGGGAAGAATGTTATGTCCTACCGTGCGCCTGACCCGGAGGAACGGCCCAATCTAAAAGATGGTGAAGTTATCGTCTTTTCTGATCACATGAACAGTGGCTTTTCCCCACCCGGATCAAAGTTCTTCAGAGATGTCCTCCATTTTTTCAAACTCCACCCTCAAGACCTCGGGCCTAATTCCATATCCAATATCTGCAACTTCCAAGTTCTCTGCGAGGTGTACCTTCAAGAAGAACCGACTGCAGAACTCTTTAGAGAGTATTTTTATCTGAACCGCCAGAATGAGTACACCAATGGCCCTAGCCTGGAACTTGGAGGTATCTCAATTCAGTGTTGACAAGGCGTCGTCTTCCCCCTAATAGTCTTGCCAAGTCATCCCAAGGACTGGAATCAGACTTGGTTCTATTGTCAAGACTCTTCACCAGCAAATGAGCATCCACTGTCGGGTTATCGCTCAGAGCGTCTTGACTCCAAATTTGCACTCCCTGACAAAACTCACTGCCGCTGAATGCAAGAAGCTGATACCATCCATTAAAAGGATTAACGCTTTATTGGGGAACGACTTAACCGCAGTTGACTTGACCCGCTGTTGGGTTGCGTGGCGGGTCATCCTTCTAAGTCGTCGATCAAAGTTGATGTGCGAATATGGTGGAGGCCCAGATGACTCTCTTCGTCACAGCTCCGTTCAATTAACTGAAGAAGATATTGTTTCAATGTCAACCCTTCTGGTGAACGGAAAATACGAAGACTGCAGTAAAGTCGGGTTAAACCCCTTCTACAAGCTTAACCCAGTGCCAGAGGTAAAGAAACTCTGATCTCTTCCTCTTTGTATTTTTCTCAATCGTTTTAAATACCTGCATGACCTTTCATCTTGCTTATTTGTTTATAGGCTAAATCTGATTTCTGGAAAGCCAAGTACGACTACGAAGCCGCCAAGAAAGCTAGAGCCGCCGCCATAACCGCCAAGAAGACAACCCAGAGATCTAAGAAGAAGAAGAAAAGCACCGCTGAGGATCTGTTGAAGCTTGATGATACTTCTGAGTCGGAGGTAGCCCTTGACTCCCTTGGCCAACTTTTTAATAATCTTATTAACATTGATCATTGCCAGGACGACACAGGGGCCAGTCAGGCCGTGGAAGAAGAGGTAACTATTTCCTCCAACTCAGCCCATTTGCCAAGACAGAAACTTCGAGTCATAACCCGGAAAGTAAGGTTTTCACACCCTTTGGCTTATCTAGACCCTCATTTTATTTTGAAAAAGCAACAGCATGAGAGCCGCTGTCAAGCCCGGAACGATGATGAACCGACTCCCGTTCTTCAACAAACTCCTCAAAAATGCCCGAATGAGGTTTATTTCTTCATCTTTTACTCTTCCTTAATGGATCTTCTCCCTTGCATTACTAACTTTATTTTTGTCTTCGTAGGAGGTGTCTCGCTCTTCTGGCGACTCGTCTCAAACTCAATTCCCGGCTTTTAAGACTGCCCCTAGGTAAGGAAGAAATCATCTTTCCTCCGTGTTTCTCAAACTGCTTTTTTGTACTAACTTTTCCATAACATCTTTCTTGGTGGCCAAGCCAAGTCCAAGAAGGCCAAGGTGACTAGGCCGGTGGAAGACCCGTCAATCCTTGCATCTGAACCGGCCATGCCATCTTCTCCCCCTCATACTGAAGCACCAGAAGAACCAACCAATACTCAATCAGATCCTCCTGAGTCGTCAGCTGACGAGACCATAGTTAACCCTTCTGCTACCGGACCATCCAGCTCGGCCAACCCGCCATCATCATCTGTCCAAGATGTTCTGATCACTGGAAGCCGCTTTGTTGAGCCGGGGAATCCCACCGTGTTGGCCCGTCATACTGCTAAACAAGAGGCACTGGAGAGATAGAAAGTGCGTTTTGATATTTCTCATTACAGCCATCTGAACGCCAATGACATATTGTCCGGCTATCTCAGCCATGTGCACTCCAGCAGTGAGTCGGAAATTGAAATGGTTAAGCAGTTGCAGCTGAAGTATGAGGTATGTTTTTCCAGCTTACTTATATTCTGCCAGTCCCCAAGTCCATAGATAATGATAAAACTTGAATGATCTGTAGACTTATGATGTAGGCTAAAAGCTTTACCTTTAGATTTTCCTGAAGTCCAAGAAAATAGAACAAACTTCACCTGTAGTCCCCAAGGGCCGGTTCACTTGATCATAAATGAACTGGTACTTTTAATTTCATAACTGTCTTGTACCGAACTCAACAAACATTGCAATCCGGCTTAACCTTGAGAGACTTTCTGAATATTATGCATTAGCCCCCAAGTGCCAAGTGCTCTTACTTTGTGAGGTACTTGGGACTTGAAATGTATTAGAGTCATAAGAAATTGTTTTGGCATACATTAGCCCCCAAGTGTCAAGTGGTTTTGCAGTGCAAAGCACTTGAGACTTGAATCTTGACTCTTGAACTTTGATTTAAACCTTGACATACTTGCGCATGCTTTGTAGAACGCCCTGTCTGAATTGGTTTCACAATTAACTGACGCCAAGACCCGGCTGGCGGATCAGGAGGCAGAAATCAAGGCTGCTGACGCTAAGCTTCAATTAAGTCTTACTGAGACAGAAAAATTGAGAAACAACTTGACTGCCAAGAAGAAAACCTGGGCTGAAGAGAAAACGTTGCTGACACAACGCGCCCAAAAAGCCGAAGCAGATCTTGAGGAGGTTACTACGGAGCTGACCGGCTTAAAGAGCCGGGTGTCTCAAATGGTGTCCGCTATCTTTGGTATGTCATCTGTACTGATCTCTTGTACCTTTTGCTGACCCGGGATATAAACCGCTAGCTAACCCTTTGTGTACAAAATATGTGCAGGCCCGCGAAGCAAGAATCTGAGCCAAGACAACATGACTAAACTGAAGGCGGTCTATACCTTAGTGGAGCAGTTGTACATTGGCGCACAACATGCACTTGCCGCTATCTCTCCTGCCAATCAAGGACCCAACCGGCTCGGTGACATCTTGAAGAAGTTGTCAATCTTACCCGCCAGGTTCCAAGAGGTCAAACGATCATGGGCTAGAGCCGGAGCTTTGACTTCTCTGAGCCGTTCCAAGGCTTGGGTGCCAGACCTAGACCCAGTGGATGTAGCTAGGGGATACCCGACTGTAAAGGAAGACGGGTCTCTCTTTGAGCAAAATGACTTCATGGCTTGCGTACGGGGAGTTCGACTTCAAGCTACCATCCACGGAGATGAAACTAATATTGACAAATACCAGCCGGGTTTTGATTTGGAAAATAACAAGATGGCGACTCCTTCCTACAAACTGACAGACCTGATCCCGCCAGTTCGTCAACACATGTTCGCTCCAGAGGTTGATCCGGCTGGATTGATTGACGATGAATCAGAGTTCGTTGCTATGAACGGCTTTGATTGGTCCAATCCCAGCTTTCAATTGATAGAAGGAGGTGAACCGGCGAGGGAAGAGTGAGAACCATCTTTATGGGCTTTAAGAAGCCTTGTAATAGAATTAGCTTTGAAATACTGCATATTTTGCCTATGCCATCGTGCATAAAACGCCATGCATGACACTTTGCTTCCTTATTTCAATATATGCATCATAGTCATGGTTATATTTGTAATATTTCCGCTCTGTTCCTATAACAAAAGGAAATACTTGCTTGGACGTTTAACATCGAACGGGTCAGAAAAAACCCGGTTCATGACCAAAAGTTTTATCATAGTAGATAAACAGAACTAAACATAAAAACAAAACAGGTTTGAAATAACCTTGGAGTAACACAAAGAAATTGTTCATAAACAACAGTCATACCTGTATCTTTGACCTCTGGACCACCGGTTTATATGACCCGGGTGATGAGGCTGATGATCCAGTCCTTTGGCGGCTTATTGTCAAATAGTCAAGCCGGCGAAAAGACCGTGCTGACTTGTTTAACGTTGAGATAATAAAAGACCAATAAGACAAATAAAACAAATAACAAATGGAACCAATATAAATTAACCTTGGAGTTAAAGGCTGGGGGTCTCTGATTCGAATACGATCAGTAAACCGGACCAAAGGGGTTAAGCTAAGATTCGAATACGACCATATAGCCCCCAGTGGCTTTGGCGTTGCGCCGATCAAGAGGGTACCGACAGCTATGTTCTCTTTGGTTCGAATACGACCTATGTTTGAACAGGAAGCCCCCAAATGACCTTGAGAGGTTTTTAACGACCCTGATTCGAATACGATCCAAGTTGGACCCAAAAGGGGTTAAGCTATGATTCGAATACGATCAAGAAACCCCCTAGTGAGTTTGGCTTTTGAGCCGATCAAGAGGGTTACGACAGCTATGTTCTCTTTGGTTCGAATGCGACCTATGTTTGAACAGGAAGCCCCCAAGTGACCATGATAGTTTACAGCTAGATTCGAATACGATCATAAGCCGGACCAAAAAGGTTAGACTTGATTCAGATATGATCAGCTCCTTAATAGTCATATTAAATAAAAGATAGTAAAGATATGTAATCTTTGAAAAGGAAAAAGACCGAGGTCCTGCTTTATTACTTATCATAGTATATACAACATCAAAGTATGTACATGATGAGAGCCGGTGGCTCAGGTGTAGTATGGCCGGAGTTGAGCAATGTTCCACGGCCGGCAGGTCTCCTCCTCCGACTTACGTGAGTCTTTGTGCTCTCGAATGTCAATGAGGTAATATGACCCGTTGTTTAAGTTCTTGCTAACCACAAAGGGTCCTTACCAAGGAGGGGATAGCTTGTGTGCATCTGACAGATCCTGGATGAGCCGGAGCACCAGGTCACCTTCTTGAAAAGTCCCGGACTTAACCCGGCGGCTGTGATAACGACGTAGGTCCTGTTGATAAATTGCCGATCTACTTGTTGCTAAGTCTCTTTCCTCATCCAACAAGTCAAGTGCATCCTGTCTGGCTTGATCGTTATTTGCCTCAACATAAGCCGCCACACGGGGCGAGTCATGACGGAAGTCACTAGGCAACACCGCTTCCGCTCCATAAACCATGAAGAAAGGTGTATAACATGTAGACCTGTTAGGAGTGGTGTTGATACTCCACAGCACCGAGGATAACTCCTCTACCCAAAAACCCGGCGTTCGCTGCAAGGGAACCATAAGCCGGGGCTTGAGACCTTTTAGGATTTCCTGATTTTCTCTCTCAGCTTGACCATTGGATTGAGGATGAGCTACATAAGAAACATCAAGCCGGATATGCTCACGTTGACAAAACTCCTCCATAGCCCCTTGGGATAGGTTAGTGCCATTTTCAGTGATAATCCTGTGTGGAAAACCAAAACGAAAAATCACCTTTTTCATGAACTGAACCACCGTGGCCGCATCACACTTACTCACTGGCTCTGCCTCAACCCACTTTGTGAATTTGTCAACTGCCACTAAAAGATGTGTCTTTTTATCCTTAGACCTTTTAAAAGGTCCAACCATGTCAAGCCCCCAGACTGCAAACGGCCAGGTGATTGGAATCATCCGTAACTCTTGAGCCGGCACATGTGCTCGCCATGCGAATTGTTGACATCCATCACACCTACTGACTAGATCTTCTGCATCGGCATGAGTCATTAACCAGTAAAAACCATGACGAAAAGCCTTGGCCACAAGGGATTTTGACCCGGCGTGATGACCACAATCGCCTTCATGGATCTCACGAAGTATTTCTTGGCCTTCTTCAGGAGAAACACACCGCTGAAACGCTCCAGAGACGCTGCGATGGTATAATTCTCCGTCTGAAATCTTCATTGACTTAGATCGCCGGGTTATCTGTCGGGCCAGGGTCTCATCCGCTGGCAACTCGCCCCGGGTCATGTAAGCCAAGAACGGTGCTGTCCAATCTGGGATGACGCGAAGAGCCGCCACCAACTATGCCTCCGGGTCAGTAACGGCTAGATCTTCTTCTGTAGGTAACTGGACAGACGGGTTATGCAAAACATCCAAAAAGGTGTTAGGTGGCACCGCCTTACGCTGAGATCCCAACCGGCTTAAAGCATCCGCTGCTTCGTTCTTCCTATAGTCAATGTGTTCCACCTGATAACCCTTAAAATGTCCTGCAACAGCATCAACTTCACGGCGATAAGCCGCCATAAGAGGGTCCTTAGAATCCCACTTGCCTGATATATGTTGGGCCACCATGTCAGGACCCCAATTCCAAGCCACATCGATCTAGCTGGTAACACCTCATATCACTTTGCGGCCTCACGCACGGTATCCCATGGGTGTCGCCTTACCATGGCCCGAGACCGTTTGTGCCTTTTGGCTCACGTATATGATAGTGTCGCTAGCATCCATATGACAGAGAACTCGGGCCGACATGGCTAGTCGTGAACCCAAAGCGGCACAGACCTATGGAGACAGGCATACATGAATCACATCGAGCATGTCGGTCATCAGCGAGTGATTTCGGGCTGTAGCACTGGGCTAACAGGACTCCGGGGAACCCGGGCTATAGCAGGCTAGGCAGGACTCCGGAAGTCACCGCGTGACTTTTCCCCGAAGGGACAGACATAGGAACGAAATGAATCACATGCCGGCCAGTCAAGTGTCCTGAGCAGTAGTGCTGGGCTAGCAGGACTCTGGTGAACCGGGCTGTAGCGGACTACTATGGCTCTAGGAACACTAGACTACATTTCCCCATAAGAAAGGCTGCCAAGGATAAACAACTAGATTGTCGGATCCCACTCATACCAAGCATTTCAATCATACACACAATATGCCCGATATGAGTACATACAACATGGCATCACAACAAAACTCTACAACTCAAGTACTTTATTTAAAGGCTCCAGAGAGCCATACATAACATGTTCATACAGATAGGGGGTCACATGACCCGACACTCAAGTCATACAATCATACAAGCACATGCGGAAGCAACCGGTTTGAGTACAGACACTAGAAAGAAAGAAGGCTTCTCGAAGGCTGTCTATCTACATAGGCCCCTCCATGGCTAGGATCACCACCTGGGTGGCTAGTCACTCGTCGACATCAAGGTCTACATAAAACCCATCAGAGGGGGCAGTGTTGTCGTCTGAAAACAATAAATAAGCAAACATGAGTACAAGGTACTCAGCAAGTCTTACATCAGAACCTACTATACAAGCTCATTCTCAAGAAGGTGGTGGGGCTATTGTAGCAAGCCAGCTTTGACTCTTGGCTAAGCTATCCTACGGAACTTCTCTAGTAAAATAGTTTTCGCACACAAGTCCACTATTCACCAACACAATACTCCACCGGGGATCCTCCCTCGTCATCCTACGAGAGGGCCATCCTCGGTACTCACACTTATCTTGAGTCTTTTAGTAGTATCCATTAACTTTTCTATGAAATCTATAGGCAACCAAGTAGTCCTTTACCGCGGACGCGGCTATTCGAATAGTTTTATACCCTCCAGGGGTGTACTTCTTCATACACGCTTTCACCACTTACCGCCATTTACACGACATGTACTCGCCAACCTTCAAGCAGAAGCCCAGCGAGGGTGCCGACCACGGCCTACCTAAACACTTAAGTCTCTAGTCCAGGTTTATCGCCTATCCAGGTTCCATCCGCAGGGAGTCCGGTCGAGGTTTCCACATACGACACTGAACGATGTGAACAGGGTTCCCGAGACACCAAACGGGTGACTCAGTACACCGTGCCACGGTGTATCTACCGCAACATAGCCCACCCCTAGGGTCAGCGCTACGCACGGCCGCCAACACATAACCTACAAACACCAGAAACTATTTGCAACTCCTGGACAGAGTATTAGGGTGATTAAGAAGCCGAGAGGGTCAATTAAGGATCCCAATGCATGGTAGTAGCTGAATCTTAAAATCACACATACAGATCTCAGTTCTTAGGGACGACCTCAATGAAACAACCCATCATGTACTCCTACATGGCCTCTCATCGATACCTTTACCAAATCATGTTCCACACATCCCTCACATTACCGACATAATCATTTCACTCTAGCTCATCACCCAGATGAACCAGACCTGACACAACTCTAAGCATAGCAGGCATAGCAAGGTAGGAATCACAAAACATGGCTAAATCAACTCCTACACATGCTAGTGGGTTTCATCTAGTTACTGTGGCAATGATAGGTCATGCAGAGGATAAGGGTTCAACTACCGTAGCACACAGCAGTTTGAAACGCGTTGTCTTAATGCAGTAAACAAGAGCAGAAGCGAGAACATAAGTTTGTAACAGAATAATCAATGGGTTGGTTGCCTGATGGAGTGGTAGTGGGATACTGCCCTTCAGTTGGATACCCGTGAATATCCTCAGAGGCAGAACCTACCACGGAGAACACATCGGAACACAATCAACACATGACGATATGCAACAATATGATGCATGCTATGACATGGCAATATGAATGTGTCTTGGCCTAATGCAAGCTAAAACAGAAAGGAATGAACTCATTTGAATCAAAGATTCACATATTAGCTCATTAAACATGGCCTTATTAGTGCATTATCTTATTCTGCCTATACAGAAAGGTAAACTTGTTTTGTCATGCATGAAACCATTACAGATGGATAGATTGAAATTTTCTGATAATTTTTCATATATAAATTATTTCATTTGGAGTTACGGTTGAATTTCTATGATTTTTAGAAGTTTTAAACATTTTCTGGAATTTTCTGAATAAAAATAAATCCAGAAAATGCATTACTGTGTCAGCATTGCGTCATGCTGACCTCAGCAGGTCAAAGGTGCCAGCCCAGGTCAAACCTGATTGGTGGGTCCCTTCTGTCAGTCTCTCAGTTAAATAACATGATTAGATTATTACTAATTAGTTGTCAGTGGGGCCTGGGCCCACATGTCAGTGACTGATTTAAATAAAATTATATAAAACTAATCCTAGATTAGTTAGCAGACCGGCCCCACCTGTCATAGACTCAGGGGGGGTCTACCTGGGCCCACTCAGGGGTCAAACTGGGTCAAACTCGCCGGCGACTCGACGCCGGCGAGGCCCGAGACGGCGGAGGGCTTCAGATTTGGTCCTCCGGTGACCAAATCGACGGCGGAGACATGCTACGCGTAGCTGGGGATCGTGCGCATCTAGTGGGGCAAGTGAGAGGAGCTGGCGTGGAGCGAGCTCGCCGGAATCGAGCTCGTGGCGGCGGCCTGAGATCGGACGGGGTTGGTTTCGACACTACGGTGCACGGGAAAGAGAGCTGGTGGTGGCTACGGGCTCCTGGTGCTGCACTTAGCACAACAACGAGCTTGGCTTCGAGCCACTGTGGCTCTGGCCATGACGGCGCCATGGCCGGCGGTGGGGGGCTCTTGGGTGCGGTGGAAAAGGCGGCTACAGAGGCCAAACGAGCACGGGAGCTAGGGGAAGAGGAAGAGGAGCTCAGAGCGGGGTCGGAGAGGGGGTCAGCGAGCTCGGGGAGGCCCTGATAGCGGTGAATCGATCGGAGATGGCTCGGGTGCCCGAGGTTGAAGACGAGGGCGAAGACGGCGTTCGACGGTGTTTGGAGTCGCGTGGGTCAGCGGAGAGGTCCAGGGCGACGAGGCGGAGCTGTTGGGCTCGTCGGAGGGGCGAGGGGGTGGCTCTGGTGGCGTCTACGGCGAACGGCGGCGAGGGACGCGCTCGGCCATCACCGGAGAGAGTGAGGGAGACGAGGGGGAGAGTGGGGGAGGATGAGAGGGGGACGTGGGGGTCGCGTGGCATCCCTGGGCGTCTCCAGGCGTCGGCGGAAGTAGGAGGTGGCCGGTGTGTGGCCGCGGGCACCGGCCACGCGCTCCGCGTCCTTCTGGCGGGAGGTGGACGACGACTGGCGAGGACAGTCAGCTGGGCCGAGCCAGGTGGGCTGGGCCAGCACAGGTAAGGCCCAGGTGGGCTTCCCTCTCTTTCTTTTTTTAATTTGTTTCTGTTTTTCTATTTAACTGCAACTGTTGGGCTTTAATTAAAATACTAAAACGTTTCCAAAAATCCTGAAAATAATTGTGAGCTCTGTTTAGAATATTTCCAACAGGAAACATTTATTCCCAGAATTATTTGAGCATATAAATTATTTTATAGCATTTAAATGCCCAAATTTAAATATTTATGATTTAATTCAATGACCTTCTGTTGACCTAGAAAATTGTGCACCAATTTTGCCAGAGGTTCTAACCCAAGACAAAGAGGGTGAACTTTTTAGAAGGGCATTTCAGGTTCATTGAAAATAATTTTAGTGAACCCTAGTTGTTTCCAGGGGGGTGTTGGGGGTTTCTGCCTTCCCCAATTCAAATTTAAGAGGAATTTAAACATGATGCACATTCTAATGCTTGAACTAGCTACGGTGTGACAACTCACCCCCACTCAAAAAAATCTCGTCCCGAGATTTAGGATCCTCTGGAAAGAAGGTGGGGTACTCGAGTCGAAGACGATCCTCCCTTTCCCAAGTGGCTTCTTTCTCGGAGTGGTGTGACCATTGAACCTTGAGAAACTTGATATTATGACGTCGAGTGGTACGCTCGGCTTGATCAAGGATACGAACGGGATATTCCCGATATGAGAGGTTATCTTGTAGATCAAGTGTTTCGTGGTCCACTCCACGGATAGGATCCGGAAAGCAACGCCTGAGTTGTGAAACGTGGAAGACATCATGAACTCTGGAAAGATGCGGAGGTAGTTCCAATTGGTAGGCAACTTCTCCTTGTTTGGCAAGAATGCGAAAGGGTCCAATGTAGCGAGGAGCCAATTTGCCTTTGATACCGAAATGATGGGTTCCCTTTAACGGGGTAACCCGAAGGTAAGCCTTCTCATCGACTTAATAAGTCATAGGCTTATGTTTACGATCATATTGACTCTTTTGACGAGATTGGGCTGTTTTCAATTTCTCACGAATAATGCGAACCTGCTCTTCTGCTTCCTGAATCATATCCGGGCCAAAGAGTTGTCTTTCCCCGGTTTCTGACCAGTTAAGAGGCGTTCGACATTTTTGTAAATAGAGAACTTCGAAAGGAGCTTTGCCCAAGCTAGCTTGATAACAATTGTTATAAGCAAACTCCGCGAATGGAAGGCATTTCTCCCAACTCATTCTGAACGAGATAACAGAAGCTCGGAGCATATCTTCCAGAATTTGATTGACTCGCTCTACTTGACCACTTGATTGAGGATGGAAGGCGGTACTAAAAGAGAGACGAGTTCCCATAGCATTTTGGAAACTTTCCCAAAATCGAGAGGTGAAGAGACTCCCACGATCTGAGTTAATTTCCAATGGGACACCATGAAGAGACACTACTCGGGACATGTATAAATCGGCTAGCTGGCTAGCGGTGATACTCTCACGAACAGGTAGAAAGTGGGCTACTTTGGAAAGTCGGTCGATCACGACGAAGATGGCATTATTCCCTCTCTTGGTCCTGGGAAACCCAGTGATGAAATCCATATTGATTTTATCCCATTTCCATTCAGGAATAGCCAAAGGTTGAAGGGTGCCAGAAGGCCGTTGGTGCTCTGCTTTAACACGACGACAGATGTCGCATCTAGCAATGTATTGAGCGATTTCTCTCTTCATCCTAGTCCACCAAAACCTCTGGCGTAGGTCTTGATACATTTTAGTACTACCGGGATGAATGGCGAGAGGGGATTCATGAGCTTCCTTAAGGATCAACTGGCGCAGATGTTGTTTCTTGGGAACCACCAGACGGTTCTCAAAGAAGACAACACCTCGCTCATCCATGGAGAAACATTTAGCAACTCTGCTAGCAATGTTTTCCTTAATCCGGGATGTGCCCTTGTCATAACGCTGGGCGGTTATGATTTGATCCATAAGGGTAGGTTTCGCCACCAGGGTGGATAGGAATCCTCGAGAACAATGTGAAGATTAAGCTTACGAAATTCCTTATGGAGAAGTGGTTGACTTTGTTGTAACATCAGGTTGTTACAATAGGACTTACGGCTTAGCGCATCAGCCATGACATTGGCTTTGCCCGGGGTGTAAGTTATTCCTAAGTCGTAATCCGAGATCAACTCAACCCAACGTCTTTGCCTGAGATTCAAATCTGGTTGGGTGAAGATATATTTCAAACTTTGGTGATCGGTGAAGATCTCGCAACGATTACCGATGAGGTAATGTCGCCAAGTTTTAAGTGCGTAGACTACAGCTGCCAGCTCTAGATCATGTGTGGGATAATTTTCCTCATGTGGGTGTAATTCCCGTGAAGCATAGGCAATTACCTAACGATCTTGCATGAGTATGCAACCTAGTCCTTGTCGCGAGACGTCACAATAGATAATAAAGTCCTGGGAGAAGTCTGGTGGTACCAGTACGGGAGCAGATGTCAGGCGTCTTTTCAGTTCCTGAAAGCTGAACTCGCACTGTGGAGTCCACTCGAACATTTTATCTTTCTTGAGGAGTTCAGTTAGAGGTTTAGCAACCTTGGAAAAAAATTCGACGAAGCGGCGGCAATAGCTCGCTAAGCCAAGGAAGCTCCGAACTTGCTTGACCGTCTCAGGTGGAGTCCAATCAAGGACGGCTTGAACTCGCTCGGGATTGACAGCAATACCCTTACCAGAAATTACATGGCCTAGATAGGTCACTTCTGGCAACCAAAATTCACACTTGGAGAATTTGGCATAAAGGCGATGCTCTCGAAGTTTCATCAATACCAGCCTTAGATGTTCAGCATGTTCCTCTTCATTCTTGGAGTAGATGAGTATGTCATCGAGGTATACTACTACGAATTTATCCAAGTACTCCATGAAGACCAAGTTCATTAACCGAGAGAAGGTGGCTGGGGCATTGGTTAAATCGAAGGACATGACGGTGTACTCGTATTGGCCATAACGAGTAACAAAGGCCGTTTTGGGAATGTCCCCGTTTCTGATTTTGATTTGATGGTAGCCCAACCTCAAATCCATCTTAGAGAAGAATGAGGATCCAGCGAGCTGATCATACAGATCGTTGATCCTGGGAAGTGGGTATTTGTTCTTGATGGTGACCAAGTTGACAGGTCGGTAATCCACAACCATCCGATCCATTCCATCCTTCTTCTTAACGAAGAGGACGGGGCAAGCCCAAGAAGAGGAACTAGGATGGATGAAACCCTTTTTCAAGGACTCATCGAGTTGGTTCTTAAGCTCGGCTAGTTCTAAGGGTGCCATCTTGTAGGGTCTTCTAGAAATTGGAACGGTTCCTGGAACAAGGTCTATCACAAACTCGACATCCCTGTCAGGTGGAACACCTGGCAGTTCTTCTGGAAAGACATCCGGAAAGTCTCGGACTACCGGAACATCCTCAAGGTCTGGAAGGGGGTTGGCATTTAGGGAGTAAAGTTGGCGCTTGGCCACTCGAGTTAAGACATTAACTATCTTGCCCGATGGGTGAGTAAGTTGAACGGTTCTAGTGGCACAATCTATCTTAGCATAATGAGCTGACATCCAGTCCATACCTAAGATGATGTTTATGTCCGAGGACTTGAGAGCTATTAAGGATGCAAGGAAGACAAGTCTATCGACAAGAATTTCGTTCCCATGGCTTACTCTAGAAGTTTGCCATCTAGAGCCAGGGGTTTGAATTTCCATGGTAGAGGGCATGTCACAGAATGTCGAG
This sequence comes from Triticum aestivum, assembly GCF_018294505.1. Classification (NCBI taxonomy): domain Eukaryota; kingdom Viridiplantae; phylum Streptophyta; class Magnoliopsida; order Poales; family Poaceae; genus Triticum; species Triticum aestivum. The sequence continues at coordinate 51,999,113 of NC_057812.1, read as the reverse complement.
TTGTGCAATCGAGCATAGTTCTCGGATATGAATGAATGAGATGCTCCAGTATCGAAAAGAACAGATGCCGGATGGCAGTTAACAAGGAGCGTACCAAGGACGACGTTGGGATCCTCATGAGCCTCCTCGGCTAAAACATAGTTGACATGGCCACGTGCAGTGGTGGCCGGCTTGGCGTAGAATGTTTTTCCCGCGGGATTACCATGGCCAATGGACTTTCCAGTTTGATTGGGGTTGTTGTTCTAGGGACACTCTCGGCTATAGTGACCCGGCTCTCCACACTTGAAGCATGTCACCACATTGGGGCGTGGAGCAGCATTAGCAGCGGGGCCACCATAGGGCTTGGGCGGTGCAAATTGCTGGTTGGGACGAGACGCCTCAAAGGATGGCCTCGGAATGAACCTGGGTGGCAATGCCGTGCTTGGGATCCACACCCAGCGCTTCTGAGCTCCAGAGCCGGATGAAGAGCCAAAATCACAGGAGTGCTTGCATGAAGCGTCATAATCAGTCTGGCCTGTCTCAGCACTGATGGCTTTATTGACCAACTTCTGAAAGGAGGTGCACTCGTGCAGACGAAGATCGCGGCGAAGCTCAGGGCTAAGTCCCTTGCGGAACCTTGCCTGCTTCTTAGCGTCAGTAGATACCTCTTCAGGGGCATAACGTGCCAGATTCCCAAATTCACGACTATAAGCATCCACAGTCAGTCTTCCTTGAGTGAAGTTGCAGAACTCCTCCCTCTTGCGATCCATGAGAACTTCTGGAATGTGATGCTCACGGAAAGCCTCACTGAATTCAGCCCAAGTAGTGATTTGGCCGACCGGGCGCATAGCTTCAAAGTTTTCCCACCAAAGGCTAGCAGGGCCTTCGAGGTGATAGGCAGCATAGGTAACCTTGCCGGCTTCGGCTACGTTGGCAGAACGTAGCTTGTGGGTGATGTTGCGAAGCCAGTCATCCGTGTCGAGGGGCTCGACGGAATGGTTAAAATTTGGTGGGTACAGCTTGATAAAGTCATTGATTGACACCAAGTCATTTCGCGGGTGGCGTGCAGTGTTCTGCTCAATCCACTCTAGCAGGCAGTTAGTCTCACGCTTGTTTCTTTCCGCCTCCAGCATTACTTCGGCAAGGGAAGGCGGGTGAGGCAGATTCTCACCTCTAGCTGCACTGGCTTCCCCCTGCTCCGGGGCAGCAGGGTTGCTGCGGGTGTTGACCATCCTAGGAGAAAACAAGACAACGGTTTAGACAAGGATGGCTCAAACTTAGCAAGGAAGTGCAGAATGTAATGGATAACACGTAAAGCAAAGATGTTCATCCGTATGTCATGGTAATATAAAACTGCCATATATATACCAACGGTCATACACATCATACATAGTTTAGTACAAGCCCAAGCTACAGTACAACTATGATGAAAGACGTTACATCTCATCGGAGGCATTCCAAGCTCCTATACATTATTTGTCTACACCTCCGGGATCGATTACACGCAAAGTCATATTCCACAAGTCACGCAGGACAATGGAGATACAACTACTACAATACTAGTGGTACTACTACTATCTCAGACAGCTCCATAGTAGTCCTCATAGAAGTCACCTCCATAGCCTGGAAGTTCAACGTGACCATCCAGGAACAGACGGTCCTGAGGAGCCTGTGGACCATAGGGGCTAGGATGAGGTCTTGGACCAACAAACGGTGGCCTGCGAGGACCACGGGTGGGGTGATGCCTCCTACATCACGCCAATCCACCACGTCTGGCAAAGCAGATCTCACAGGATACAGATCCCTTGTATCCATACATCCAGCTTGCACCGCAGGTGCAAACCGAGTCAATGTGGCCCAATGATCAGCACGGGTATTAAAAAGCTCCAGCCTCAAGGCCCGATTCTCTCGGTCCTTATCTTCGAGCATCTCGGCAGTGGTACGAGTTAATGAGTCCTCCTGAGTGGAGTCAGCATAGATAGCCTGAAGATACCCTTGCGCTCCCGAAAGTGAAGCTAGCATGTAATGGAAGTCGGTGTTCCGAAGCAGGCCAGTCCGGACTCGCATGATGGTCATCATGGAATAGGCAGCATCCTGCACAGCCATCTCAATGGTAACCCCGAGTCCATAGGAACAATGAAGGGGCTCGGTAGATCCAGGATAAGGAGGAAATATCCTGACGGTGCAGAAATACTGGCTTTGATTAAAGTCGCGGAACTGCTCTTCGACAGTGTATTCGCGATACCAACGGTAACCCGTCTTGATCATTACCCGGACTAACATAGCAGTATGACCGGGCACGTCGAGGCACCGGGTCAGGCGAACCACTTGGTTTTGAGCACGGTTGGCCATCTGAAAGCACAACCACAAAGCAAAGACATTAGAATTTCTAGGGAAAATTGGACAGCATAACAGCTGTAAATGCTCAGAAAACGATTTGAGACATCCACAACAGTTCGTAATACCACTCAACAACATCATATCAAGGTTCTGATCCAATTAGCAACATACTAAGAATAGTAGAAACTGAACTAGAACTCGTAACAACAATCCTATAAGGTACTACGGATTAGTAACACGTGAACCTGATAGAAGAAGAGAGCCTAGTCCTTAACCCACGTTGAATGAGAAGAGAATGACTCATATCAGAGGCATAGTGTAAAGAAGTAAAAGAGCCTTACGTTCCCTTCCACAATCAATTCCCTTACATATAACTAAAGCATTTCTAGACTCGACATCGACCAGTTTGGCTCAACGAACCTACAGGCAGTCCGGCTCTGATACCAACGCTGTCAGGACCCCGATTCCAAGCCACATCGATCTAGCTGGTAACACCTCATATCACTTTGCGGCCTCACGCACGGTATCCCACGGGTGTCGCCTTACCATGGCCCAGGACCGTTTGCGCCTTTTGGCTCACGTATATGATAGTGTCGCTAGCATCCATATGACAGAGAACCCGGGCCGACATGGCTAGTCGTGAACCCAAAGCGGCACAGACCTATGGAGACAGGCATACATGAATCACATCGAGCATGTCGGTCATCAGCGAGTGATTCCGGGCTGTAGCACTGGGCTAACAGGACTCCGGGGAACCCGGGCTGTAGCAGGCTAGGCAGGACTCCAGAAGTCACCGCGTGACTTTTCCCCGAAGGGACAGACATAGGAACGAAATGAATCACATGCCGACCAGTCAAGTGTCCTGAGCAGTAGTGCTGGGCTAGTAGGACTCCGGTGAACCGGGCTGTAGCGGACTACTATGGCTCGAGGAACACTAGACTACATTTCCCCATAAGAAAGGCTGCCAAGGATAAACAACTAGATTGTCGGATCCCACTCATACCAAGCATTTCAATCATACACACAATATGCCCGATATGAGTACATAAAACATGGCATCACAACAAAACTCTACAACTCAAGTACTTTATTTAAAGGCTCCAGAGAGCCATACATAACATGTTCATACAGATAGGGGTCACATGACCCGACACTCAAGTCATACAACCATACAAGCACATGCGGAAGCAACCGGTCTGAGTACAGACACTAGAAAGAAAGAAGGCTTCTCGAAGCCTGTCTATCTACATAGGGCCCTCCATGGCCAGGATCACCACCTGGGTGGCTAGTCACTCGTCGACATCAAGGTCTACATAAAACCCATCGGAGGGGGCAGTGTTGTCGTCTGAAAACAATAAATAAGCAAACATGAGTACAAGGTACTCAGCAAGTCTTACATCAGAACCTACTATACATGCTCATTCTCAAGAAGGTGGTGGGGCTATTGTAGCAAGCCAGATTTGACTCTTGGCTAAGCTATCCTACGGAACTTCTCTAGTAAAATAGTTTTCGCACACGAGTCCACTACTCACCAACACAATACTCCACCGGGGATCCTCCCTCGTCATCCTACGAGAGGGCCATCCTCGGTACTCACACTTATCTTGAGTCTTTATTAGTATCCATTAACTTGTCTATGAACTGTATAGGCAACCAAGTAGTCCTTTACCGCGGACGCGACTATTCGAATAGTTTTATACCCTCCAGGGGTGTACTTCTTCATACACGCTTTCACCACTTACCGCCATTTACACGACATGTACTCGGCAACCTTCAAGCGGAAGCCCAGCGAGGGTGCCGGCCACGGCCTACCTAAACACTTAAGTCTCTAGTCCAGGTTTATCGCCTATCCAGGTTCCATCCGCAGGGAGTCCGGCCGAGGTTTCCACATACGGCCCCGAACGATGTGAACAGGGTTCCCGAGACACCAAACGGGTGACTCAGTACACCGTGCCACGGTGTATCTACCGTAACATAGCCCACCCCTAGGGTCAGCGCTATGCACGGCCGCCAACACATAACCTACAAACACCAGAAACTATTTGCAACTCCTGGACAGAGTACTAGGGTGATTAAGAAGCTGAGAGGGTCAATTAAGGATCCCAATGCATGGTAGTAGCTGAATCTTAAAATCACACATACAGATCTCAGTTCTTAGGGACGGCCTCAATGAAACAACCCACCATGTACTCCTACATGGCCTCTCATCGATACCTTTACCAAATCATGTTCCACACATCCCTTACATTACCGACATAATCATTTCACTCTAGCTCATCACCCAGATGAACCAGACCTGACACAACTCTAAGTATAGCAGGCATAGCAAGGTAGGAATCACAAAACATGGCTCAATCAACTCCTACACATGCTAGTGGGTTTCATCTAGTTACTGTGGCAATGATAGGTCATGCAGAGGATAAGGGTTCAACTACCGTAGCACACAGCAGTTTGAAATGCGTTGTCTTAATGCAGTAAACAAGAGCAGAAGCGAGAACATGGGTTTGTATCGGAATGATCAATGGGTTGCTTGCCTGATGGAGTGGTAGTGGGATACTGCCCTTCAGTTGGATACTCATGAATATCCTCGGAGGCAGAACCTACCACGAAGAACACATCGGAACACAATCAACACATGATGATATGCAACAATATGATGCATGCTATGACATGGCAATATGAATGTGTCTTGGCCTAATGCAAGCTAAAACAGAAAGGAATGAACTCATTTGAATCAAAGATTCAAATATTAGCTCATTAAACATGGCCTTATTAGTGCATTACCTTATTCTGCCTATACAGCAAGTTAAACTTGTTTTCTCATGCATGAAACCATTACAGATGGATAGATTGAATTTTTCTGATAATTTTTCATATATCAATTATTTCATTTGGAGTTACGGTTGAATTTCTATGATTTTTAGAAGTTTTAAACATTTTCTGGAATTTCCTGAATAAAAATAAATCCAGAAAATGCATTACTGCATCAGCATTGCGTCATGCTGACCTCAGCAGGTCAAAGGCGCCAGCCTAGGTCAAACCTGACTGGTGGGTCCCTTCTGTCAGTCTCTCAGTTAAATAACATGATTAGATTAACACTAATTAGCTGTCAGTGGGGCCTGGGCCCACATGTCAGTGACTGATTTAAATAAAATTAGTTAAAACTAATCCTAGATTAGTTAGCAGACCGGCCCCACCTGTCATAGACTCAGGGGGGGTCTACCTGGGCCCTCCCAGGGGTCAAACTGGGTCAAACTCGCTGGCGACTCGACGTCGGCGAGGCCCGAGACGGCGGAGGGCTTCGGATTTGGTCCTCCGGTGACCAAATCGACGGCGGAGACGTGCTACGCGTAGCTGGGGCTCGTGCGCATCTAGTGGGGCAAGTGGGAGGAGCTGGGGTGGAGCGAGCTCGCCGGAATCGAGCTCGTGGCGACGGCCGAAGTTTGGACGGGGTTGGTTTCGACGCTACGGTGCACGGGAGAGAGAGCTGGTGGTGGCTACGGGCTCCTGGTGCTGCACTGAGCACAACAGCGAGCTTGGCTTTGAGCCACTTTGGCTCTGGCCAAGACGGCGCCATGGCCGGCGGCGGGGAGCTATCGGGTGCGGTTGTAAAGGCGGCTACAAAGGCCAAACGAGCACGGGAGCTAGGGGAAGAGGAAGAGGAGCTCACAGCAGGGTCCGAGAGGGGGCAGGGAGCTCGGGGAGGCCCTGACGGCGGCAAATCAATCAGAGATGGCTCGGGTGCCCGAGGTTGAAGACGAGGGCGAAGACGGTGTTTGGCGCCGTTTGGAGTCGCATGGGTCGGCGGAGAGGTCCAGGGCGACGAGGCGGAGCTGTTGGGCTAGCCGGAGGGGTGAGGGGGTGGCTCTGGTGGCGTCTACGGCGAACGGCAGCGAGGGACACGCTCGGCCATTGCGGGAGAGAGTGAGGGAGACGAGGGGGAGAGTGGGGGAGGATGAGAGGGGGACGTGGGGGTCGCGTGGCATCCTTGGGCGTCTCCAGGCGTCGGCGGAAGCAGGAGGTGGCCGGCGTGTGGCCGCGGGCGCCGGCCACACGCTCCACGTCCTTCTGGCGGGAGGTGGACGACGACTGGCGAGGCCAGTCAGCTGGGCCGAGCCAGGTGGGTTGGGCCAGCACAGGTAAGGCCCAGGTGGGCTTCCCTCTCTCTTTTTTTTAATTTGTTTCTGTTTTTCTATTTAACTGCAACTGTTGGGCTTTAATTAAAATACTAAAACATTTCCATAAATCCTGAAAATAATTGTGAGCTCTGTTTAGAATATTTCCAATAGGAAACATTTATTCCCAGAATTATTTGAGCATATAAATTATTTTATAGCATTTAAATGCCCAAATTCAAATATTTATGATTTAATTCAATGACCTTCTGTTGACCTAGAAAATTGTGCACCAATTTTGCCAGAGGTTCTAACCCAAGACAAAGAGGGTGAACTTTTTAGAAGGGCATTTTAGGTTCATTGAAAATAATTTTAGTGAACCCTAGTTGTTTCCAGGGGGTGTTGGGGGTTTCTGCCTTCCCCAATTCAAATTTAAGAGGAATTTAAGCATGATGCACATTCTAATGCTTGAACTAGCTAGGGTGTGACACACCAAATCTGAATCACCAAGACACCGGACCCGGCTCAAGCTCATCTCTTTAGCCATTTGAAGACCATGGAGCAAGGCTTCATATTCTGCTGCGTTGTTAGTACAAGAAAACATCAGTCGCAACACATAACAAAATTTGTCACCTCGCGTGGAAGTTAACACAACTCCAGCCCCCGAGCCCTCCAACTATCTAGACCCATCAAAGTGAATCGTCTAATATGTGTTGTCTGGTTTCTCCTCTAGCATTTGCATCTCAGTCCAGTCATTAATACAGTCAACCAGCGCTTGAGATTTGATCGCAGTGCGTGGTACATACTTCAACCCATGAGACCCAAGTCAATGGCCCACTTGGCGACTCGTCCAGTGGCTTCTCTATTTTGAATGATGTCTCCCAAAGGAGTAGAGCTAACCACGGTGATTGCGTGACCCTGAAAGTAATGTTTGAGCTTCCGGCTTGCCATGAACACCCCATACACGAGCTTCTACCAATGTGGATATCTTTGTTTAGATTTAATCAACACCTCACTGACGTAGTAAACTGGCCGTTGAATCGGATGTTCCTTGCCAACCTCCTTGTGCTCCACCACAATTGCCACACTAACAGCTCGTGAGTTGGCGGCTATGTATAACAATAGTGGCTCTTTCTCAACTGGAGCAGCAAGGACCGGCGGCTCAGCAAGCTATTTCTTCAGATCCTCAAAAGCAGAGTTCGCATCATCGCTCCAAATGAAATCATCCGTTTTCTTCATCATTTGATACAAAGGCATCGCCTTCTCCCCTAACCGGCTTATGAACCGGCTCAAAGCACCAACACGACCCGCCAGGCATTGAACATCATTGATGCATGTTGGTTTGTCCAGGGATGTGATTGCCTTAATTTTCTCCGGGTTAGTTTCAATACCTTGGTTGGACACCAAAAAACCCAAGAGCTTGCCAGCTGGAACTCCAAAAATGCACTTGGCCGGGTTAAGCATCATTTTGTAGACCCGGAGGTTATCAAAGGTCTCTTTCAGATCTGTGACCAAGGTTTCCTCTTTCTTGGACTTTACCACTATATCATCCACATAGGCATGAACATTACGCCCAATCTGATTGTGAAGGCAATTCTGCATACACCGTTGATAAGTTGCCTGGGCACTCTTGAGCCCGAAGGGCATAGACACATAGCAGAAAGCTCCAAACGGGGTGATGAAAGTTGTCTTCTCCTGGTCCTTGACTGCCATCTTGATCTAATGATAACCTGAATAAGCATCCAGAAAACTCAAACGCGCGCAACCCGCTGTAGCATCAATGATCTGATCAATACGGGGGAGAGCAAAAGGGTCAGGTGGACAAGCTTTGTTTAAATCGGTGTAATCCACACACATACGCCAGGTGCCGTTCTTTTTGAGTACAAGCACCGGGTTGGCCAACCACTCTGGGTGAAAGACTTCCACAATGAACCCGGCCGCCAAGAGCCGGGCCACCTCTTCTCCAATGGCCTTGCGCCGTTCCTCGTTGAACCGTCGAAGAAACTGTCTGACTGTCTTAAACTTTGGATCAATATTGATAGTGTGCTCAGCGAGTTCTCTCGGGACACCCGACATGTTGGAAGGTTTCCATGCAAAGATGTCCCAGTTCTCATGGATGAACTCGGTGAGCACAGTTTCCTATTTTGGATCCAAGTTTGCACTGATGATGAACTGCTTGGATGAGTCGCCGGGCACAAAATCAACCATCTTGGTGTCATCAACTGACTTGAACTTCAACACTGGTTCATGCTCCGTTGTTGGCTTCTTTAAAGACGTCATGTATGCCAGGTCAACATTATCTTTATAAAACTTTAACTCTTCTGTTGCACAAATCGACTCAGCATATGCAGCATCTCCGTCTTCACACTCCAGGGCTATTTTCCGGCTTCCATGTACTGTAATGGTGCCCTTATAACCTGGCATTTTGAGCCGCAAATACACATAACATGGCCGAGCCATGAACTTGGCGTAAGCCGGCCGTCCAAACAGAGCATGATATGGGCTTTTGATCTTAACCACCTCAAAGGTTAATTTCTCCGCTCTGGAATCATATTTATCCCCAAAGGCTACTTCCAGTTCAATCTTACCAACTGGGTATGCCGACTTGCCAGGTACCACACCGTGAAAAACAGTGTTGGATTGCTTAATACTCTTATCAGTCAACCCCATCCGACGAAAACAATGTGTGCATGATATGCTCCTGATCTCTACATGAGTTTTGTTATATGTCATGCCATATTTACAGAGGTGTTTACCATGTATTTTCGTGATATGTGTGGTGACTATCACAAGCTTGCAAAGTAGCAAATTCGGTAATGCTGATTTCAGGGGCTTAGAATTTCTCTAAGTCCTTGTCCTGATTTTATCGTTATGCCATATGTTCATGTTTTTTCCTAGTGATCCGTGCCTCTTTTGAGGATGATCAGTAAGGATGATTTGTTAACTTTGTGGTGCTCTATCCATCCATGTCTTTGTTTGCATTTATGGAGCACCCGAGTGTAAGTCAATCGAGCTCTACTTTTGCTATATCGTGAATCCTGGCAGATTATTGACTTGTTAGCGATTTTGTCGAGGATGTTGCTATTGATCCGTGCATGCTATGTTGTTGTTCTTGCCATGTCTAGCTTCTATGCCATGTATTCTTGATGGGTGTATGCTTAGTTTGTCATGCCATGCTCTGTAGTGAGTGCATCGAGCTCGTAAACATGCCTACTCATTAACTGATTTGCATGCTCCAGTTTTTCTCTAAATCTGAGATCTATTTATGTTTTTGCCATGTTCACATGCTTGCAATTGTATTTTTTGATCCCTTTTGGCTCAAGGTCACTAAGGGACCTGACCCGCCCGACCGAGGGGGTTGCCTACCCTTGCGCCGTTGATTGTTGCCCTGCGCATTGGTGTTAGCCACAAATTCGTCAGCCTTACGTTTATTACCTCCTTGACTCGCCGGGTTATGTTGGTGACCCTTGCCGTTGCTTTTCTTCATCAGACACAGGGTCCTTGGTACTATCAGAATCAACATACTTGACGAGAGCCTCCATCAACTGGACCATGTCATTCCAGTCACGTTTAAGCCGCCCCGGCTTCTGTTTCAGAGGTTCAAAACGGCAATTTTTCTCCAACATTAAGACTGTCGAGCCGGCATCCATCTTATCAGATGAATGAAGTATCTCTTTGACCCGGCGCACCAAATGGGTTGTGGAATCACCTTCCTCTTGTTTACAATTAGTCAGGTCCACGATTGACATAGGTTGTTTGCATGTGTCCTTGAAGTTCTGAATGAACCGGGCTTTCAACTCTGCCCATGAGCTGATGGAATTGGGGGGCAATCCTTTTAGCCAAGTGCGAGCCGTTCCATCCAACATCATAGTGAAATACTTAGCCATTGCTGCGTCGCTGACTTCCAACAGCTCCATTGCCATCTCATAACTCTCAATCCAGGTCCCAGGCTACAAGTCGGCCGTGTAATTAGCCACCTTATGAGGCCCCTTGAAATCCTTTGGCAAACGCTCATTACGTATGCCCGGCACCAGGCAAGGGACACCTCCGGTTCTCGTGGCCACTCCTGCCTCAACCGAGGTTGCTGGATAAGCCGGAAAAGTCTGATGAGCCGCCTGCTCCGCTGCCAGTTGAACCGCTCGCTCAGCCTCTTGTCGGATCCTCTCCTGATCCGCTAAGTTAAGGGCTCCAGCCTGTACCGGCTCATGCCTGTGCGTCCGGTTGCGGCGTTGAGCATTGCTTCACATATCAGCTGAGTCCATATGCCTACTGCAGCTTGGGCTCTGGCTCGGGCGAGGGTTTGAATGGATTCTGTCCCGACAGTAAGAGTACGCGTCCTGCCGCGCCAGAGCTGTTTCAAGAAGTTCTCTCACCCTTCGCATCTCGATCGCCGCCGGAGAGTCGCCTTCCATTGGGAGAGCCGCCAAACGAGTCGACGCAGCAATGAGGTTTTCCAAAGGATTGGAGAAGTGACCCGGTGGTGTTGGCACATAATGAGGTGGAGCGGTATGTACACGAGGTGGTTCCATGGCGCGCGGCTGAACCGGTGCCCCGGTTGTCGTGATCCGATTTGCCTCCGGCGGGTTACTTGACCCGGCCCCGGGTGTATGAAAAAGGTTCCTAGGATCAATCTTTGGCATCACGAGTTGCTTCATGGCACTCAAAACATTTTGGAGCCATCTTTCAGGTCATGCATAATGACGATATCCTAAGACTGCATCATTGCACTACTAAAATACTAGTAGTGCATTCCCAATGAAGCCAGAATGTGTTTACTATGTTCCTGGTACCTCTCAAACCATGATTCGGAAAGCCTTTTGGGTTCTATATATCATAATCAATGTTTGGAACATTACAATGAATTTCCCTTTCTCTTGCTTCTCTGCTTCATATCTCAAATTTAGGTTCCTCATTTTCGGCGCTAAGTTGCCTTTTATAGCCTTTTCGGCGCTAAGTTCCCAAAATAAATGCAGATGAATGTTGTAGATCAAATGTAAAATAATGGCTCTTGATTCTCTTGTTTTGGTGTGGACATATGGGTAGAGATCACGTGGTAGATCACTTCCCTTCTCTTAAAAGTCCTCATGCAATTTTGTGTATATTTACTTTTTGAAAAATCATTTTGCATTTCTGAAAAAAATTCTTGATGTGATTCCCAACACAAATGTAACCAACTGGTGGACTTCCGATTGTGGGGTTGGGGGGGGGGGGGGCTTGGTTCTTTTTTGAGAATTCCTGCATCCACTATGGTTGATGAACTGTTGGTTCAAGAAAATGGCAACTAATACAAGTCAATAGTAATTGTTGTGAATAAGATGAAGTTAATAATCTCTGTGGGGTAGCACAATCAACATTGTTGTCATGTTGTTCCTTGCACATTATTTCGCTACAAGAACAAATCGCCATGGATAGCTGGTGTTTGTCACTGATAGTGGGTCCATTGTACTCTTGTCAAGATTTTATAATAAAGAAACAAATTTGGCATTATAGTAGAAGTTCTTTGTGTAGATATACCAAGTAGATTAAGGGCAACTTTCGAGTTAACATCTACTACAAATTTGCTTCCCATGGCCTTTACCTCCACCAAGGTCACGATGCCACACGGCTGTGATGCCCCGCTCGTCGCAAGGGTCCCATCTTTTCTAGCAACGATTTCACAGAACTACAATATGTATTGTATTTTATCATACTATAGTAAGCACTAGCTTAATTATTATAAACTACTAGCAAGAGGCCTATGCGTTGCATGGAACATCAAGATGCATTTATACGAGTTGTTTATCTTGTGGGAGACAAAGATGAACAAGGGAATGCCTTATCTGTAAATGTGGAGAGGGGTGCGGGTATCTTTTTGCAAAATTGCCATAGTTTGCTTTCTATCCGTCAGATATAGATCGGAGGGTCTATATTGAAGGATGGCAGGCACACCATCATCACTAACTCGGTTTTTTATGAGAGTAGAGAAACGCTAGCGGACAACCGCTTTCCTTCCGGTGCATGCATGGTACTCTTTCCAATCATTTTTCGACCCTTTTACAATTGGCATTTCGGAGCCTATGGTAGTGTCATAATAGCTAGGTAACACATGGGGTATTTGTCCGATACCACACCCGTAAAATTGTATGTGCATGTCTACATAGTCATATATCGCCCCCTAACAAAAGAAGGATCTCACTTTTATGAAAACAAAGCACGAGCCCCATGTGCTTCTTGGAATCACTCAAAACCAGCTTTGGGTATGTGTCCTTTTCCATCTTATGCCTAAAGGTGATAGCTTAAGATTACGGCCTTGCACCAGTAACAAATTAATAGTACATCTTGAGAGAAAGTGGTATGTGATCTTTGAGTTCTGGACGCCTCTCAAGCTTAACACTTGAATAGTGTTGGTTCCCGTCCAAATCAATGTTCAAAACATGGCGACAAACTTTTCTATTTCTTCCTTCATTCCCTTCCTCACACCAGCATCCCTCATGCTTGTGCCAAGCCGTCTTTTATAACATTGTTTGGTTGCGAGCCGACGGACAATGCTTCACAAAATAAATGCATATGAGTTATTATAGCTCCAATAGAGTATAATGACTTGTATAGGTTATTTTGTTCTATTGTATCCATATGGGTCGAGGACACGAGGATGACCACTTCTTTGATATCGCTTAGTCATTATGCAGGTCCACATAATTTTTCGCATCTTAAAGATACTTGAAGTGACTCTCGAGACCTTTTTTCTACAAAACTAAAATAAACCCCAGTCTCTACATCTTTACGATGCACACAACCATATATTTATTAATGTGTTATTATAAAACTCCAGTACTGAAGTAAAAAAGGACAAATAAGCAGGCCATAACCCGCAAAAATAGAAATATATGCTACACATATAGCCTATTATTGAACCATCATCCAAACCAATTGTATGTATCTCATGGTACCATCTTTCATTGGTTGCACCCAGATACCATAAGTTCCCACACTTCCACAAGGTGTAGAGAGGACCATGTACGGATCCATCCTGTAGCTCAGAAGATATTGTACAAAAAATTGTAGACCTCTGCTCTGTTAAAGATACAATCATTCCAGCAATCGCATATTGCCTAGAGCAAATGGAACAAATCCCAACAATGATCCATGCCTTAGTTTTAGTCTTAAACCCAACTAGTCGCCAAACATATTTGATATACTAGTAGGTGGGCTAGCTCAAAGGCCACATGAATCATATGCCATAGTAGCATAGCAAACTGGCATGCGACAAACAAATGGTGAACCATTTCGTCCTTGTCAAAGACGATGATACGTCTCCAACGTATCTACTTTTCCAAACACTTTTGCCCTTGTTTTGGACTCCAACTTGCATGTTTTGAATGGAACTAACCCGGACTGACGCTGTTTTCAACAGAATTACCATGGTGTTATTTATGTGCAGGGGCAAACGTTCTCAGAATGACCTGAAACTTCACGGAGCCACTTTTCAGAAAATAAGAAAAATACCTGCCAAAGATGAAGGCCAGGGGGCCCATCGTCTCTCCACGAGGGTGGGAGGCGCGCCTGCCCCCCTAGGGCGTGCCCCCTACCTCGTGGGCCCCCTGTTGCCTCTCCGACGCCAACTCCACCTCCATATATCGAGTTTCGGGGAGAAAAAAATCGGAGAGAAGAAATCATCGCGTTTTACGATATGGAGCCGCCTCCAAGCCCTAAAACTATCGGGGGGGCTGATCTGGAGCCCGTTCGGGGCTCCAGAGAGGGGAATCCGTCGCCATCGTCATCACCAACCATCCTCCATCACCAATTTCATGATGCTCACCGCTATGCGTGAGTAATTCCAATGTAGGTTGTTGGACGGTGATGGGTTGGATGGGATCTATCATGTAACCGAGTTAGTTTTGTTAGGGTTTGATCCCTAGTGTCCACTATGTTCTAAGATTGATGTTGCTATGACTTTGCTATGCTTAATGCTTGTCACTAGGGCCCGAGTGCCATGATTTCAGATCTGAACCTGTTATGTTTTCATCAATATATGAGAGTTCTTGATCCTATCTTGCAAGTATATAGTCACCTATTATGTGTTATGATCCATTAACCCCGAATTGAAAATAATCGGGATACTTACCGGTGATGACCGTAGTTTGAGGAGTTCATGTATTCACTATGTGTTAATGCTTTGTTCCGGTTCTCTATTAAAAGGAGGCCTTAATATCCCTTAGTTTCCGTAAGGACCCCACTACCACGGGAGGGTAGGACAAAAGATGTCATGCAAGTTCTTTTCCATAAGCATGTATGACTATATTCGGAATACATGCCTACATTACATCAACAAACTGGAGCTAGTTCTGTGTCACCCTAGGTTATGACTGTTACATGATGAACCACATCCGGCATAATTCTCTATCACCGATCCATTGCCTACGAGCTTTCCATATATTGTTCTTCCCTTATTTACTTTTCCGTTGCTATTGCTATCATCACTACAAAATACCAAAAACACTGCTTTTAATACTATTACCTTTTGTTACCGTTATCACTACTATCATATTACTTTGCTACTAAATACTATGCTGCATATATTAAGTTTCCAGGTGTGGTTGAATTGACATCTCAGCTGCTAATACTTGAGAGTATTCTTTCGCTCCCCTTGTGTCGAATCAATAAATTTGGGTTGAATACTCTACCCTCGAAAACTGTTGCGATCCCCTATACTTGTGGTTTATCAAGACTATTTTTTGGCGCCATTGCCGGGGAGCATAGCTCTATTCTTTGAGTCACTTGGGATATAGATCGGCTTATCATTATGAAGAACTTGAGAGATCCAAAAACCAAGATCTATAGCTCAACTACGAGGGGAGGTAAGGAACTGACATCTAGCTCTGCACTTGATTCACCTTCTGTTATGAGTAAGTTTGCGACACCTACATCTGCTTCTGCTATTCGTTCTGATATGTTTCATGTTATTGATGATGCCACTTCTACTATGCATGATACTTATGATGAAACTACCTCTATGCCTGATACTACTATGCCACTTAGTGATTTTCTTGATGAACAACTTGCTAGGGCTAGAGAATTGAAAATATTGAATCTGATGATACTGATGAAAGTGATGATGAAGAATCACTTGTTATTCCTAAGGGTTATGTCTTTGATCAAGAAGCTTCTTTAGCTATTTTAGCTTGCCAAAATAGAAATGAACTCAAAAGGTTATTAGCTAAATGGAGTAAGCAATCTCTAAATGCTAGAATGAAACCTGACCCTGCTTTTGCTACTTCACCTATCTTTGTTACTGATAAGGATTACGAATTCACTGTTGATCCTGATATAATTACTTTGGTTGAATCTGATTCTTTTCATGGTTATGAATCTGAAACTGTTGTGGTACATCTTACTAAATTGAATGATATAGCTACCCTGTTTACTAAAGATGAGAGAACTCGCTACTTTTATATCCTTAAAATATTTCCGCTCTCATTAAAGGGTGATGCTAAGATATGGTTTAATTCTCTTGATCCTGGTTTTGTGCGTAGTCCCCAGGATATGATTTATTACTTCTCTGCTAAATATTTCCCTGCTCATAAGAAACAAGCTGCTTTAAGGGATATATATAATTTTGTGCAAATTGCAAAAGAGAGTCTCCCACAAGCTTGGGGGAGGCTTCTCCAATTACTTAATGCTTTGCCTGATCATCCTCTTAAGAAAAATGAAATACTTGATATCTTTTATAACGGACTAACCGATGCCTCCAGAGATTACCTGGATAGTTGTGCTAGTTCTGTTTTCAGGGAAAGAACACCGAATGAAGCTGAAATTCTATTGAATAATATGTTGACAAATGAAAATAATTGGACACCTCCGGAGCTGATTCCCGAGCCTATTCCTAAACCAACTCCGAAGAAGAGGGGTATTCTATTTCTCAGTCCTGAAGATATGCAAGAGGCAAAGAAATCTATGAAAGAGAAAGGTATTAAAGCTGAAGATGTTAAGAATTTACCTCCTATTGAAGAAATACATGGTCTTAATCTACCGCCTGTTGAAGAAACATATAATCTTAATCCTTTACCTATTGAAGAAACCCATGGTCTTGATAACCCGACACAGGTAGTAAAGGTAAATTCTCTCTATAGATATGATAAAGCTGTAATTCCATTTACTAAAATTGCTAGCCCATGATTAGATGAGTTTGATAAATTTATGGCTAAGCAAGAAGATTTTAACGCTTATTTTGGTAGACAATTGCAATTCAAATATGCTTGAACACTTGGGTGATTATATGGCTAATGTTAAAGGTGAACTTAAACTTATTAGTAAACATGCTTCTATGGTTACCACTCAAGTAGAACAAGTACTTAAAGCTCAAAATGATTTGCTCAATGAATTGAATAGTAAAGATAATGATAATGATGTTAGAGTGGCGACTAGAACTGGTAGAATGACTCAGGAACCTTTGTATCCTGAAGGCCACCCTAAGAGAATTGAGCAAGATTCTCAGAGAAATAATATAGATGTACCTAGTTCTTCTAAAAAGAAGAGAAAAAATGATAGGACTGTGCATGCTTCTAGTGAACCTATTACTGAAACACCTGAGAATCCAAATGATATTTCTATTTCTGATGCTGAAACTCAATCTGGTAATGAACCTGAAACTAGTTATAATGTTAATGATAATGTTCATAATGATGCTCAGCCTAGTAATGATAATGACATAGAAATTGAACCTGCTGTTGATCTTGATAACCCACAATCAAAGAATCAACGTTATGATAAGAAAGATTTTGTTGCTAGGAAACACGGTAAAGAAAGAGAACCATGGGTTCAGAAACCCATGCCTTTCCCTCCCAAACCATCCAAGAAAAAGGATGATGAGGATTTTGAGCGCTTTGCTGAAATGATTAGACCTATCTTTTTGCGTATGCGATTAACTGATATGCTCGAAATGAATCCTTATGCTAAGTATATGAAAGATATTATTACAAATAAAAGAAAGATACCAGAAGCTGAAATTTCCACCATGCTTGCTAATTATACTTTTAAGGGTGGAATACCAAAGAAACTTGGAGATCCCGATGTACCCACTGTACCATGCTCTATTAAAAGAAACTATGTAAAACTGCTTTATGTGATCTTGGAGCCGGTGTTAGTGTTATGCCTCTCTCTTTATATCATAGACTTGATTTGAATAAGTTGACACCTATTGAAATATCATTGCAAATGGCTGATAAATCAACTGCTATACCTGTCGGTATTTGTGAGGATGTGCCTGTTGTAGTTGCAAACATTACTATTTTGGACTTTGTTATTCTTGATATTCCCGAGGACGATAGTATGTCTATTATTCTTGGAAGACCCTTTTTGAATACTGCAGGGGCTGTTATTGATTGCACTAAAGGCAATGTCACTTTTCATGTTAATGGTAATGAGCATACGGTACACTTTCTGAGGAAACAACCTCAAGTTCATAGTATCAACTCTATTGGAAAAATGCCATCGATTATATTTGGAGGTTTTGAATTTCCTCTTCCTACTGTCAAGAAGAAATATGATATTCTTATTATTGGGGATGTGCATATCCCCGTTGAGGTAACATAGTGTTATTCGAAATTTCTCTAGTTCCATGTTATTCGGAATGAGTTCGTTAACAAGACTTGATCAACCTTGTTAGTGGATTCCTTTTGATGATCATGAGATGGATGAAACTAGAAGGCACAACCTTCTGTACCCCACTTTTACTTTCTGATATTTATATTAAATAAAATAAAAAAAATATTTTTCTGTATGTTATCTGATTATCCGTGCAATATAAAAATACCTCGAAAATAAAAGTTCTTCAAATGCCCTGAAATTTAAATGTGATTTTTTCTAGAATATTTGAGAATATTTGGCACTCAGAACACAACAGGGGGTCAACCACCTACCCACGAGGGTGGAGGGCGCGCCCTACCCCCCTGGGCATGCCCCCTGCCTTGTGAGCCCATGGTGGCCCTCCTCCACTTATTCCTGCACACACACACTTCATCTTCCCTCCACAAACACGAATATCCAGCTCAAGCACGAGTTCTAGCTCATCTTGCTGCCATTTTCGATCCCCTTCCTCAAAGCACCTCTCACAAAACTACTTGGGGAGATTATTCCTTGGTATGTGACTCCTCCATTGGTCCAATTAGTTTTTGTTCTAGTGCTTTATTCATTGCAAATTTGTGTTGCTTAGGTGACCATGTTCTTGAGCTTGCATGTCAAATTTATATGGTTCCAAATAGTTTTGATGCATGATATAGGCCCTAGGCACTTGTAGGAGTAGTTGCTATCAATATTATTGAGTTTGGTTTAATTTTATTTTGAAGTTACTAAAAATTTCAGAATTTTTCAGAGGAAGAAAAATGCTTAGGAAAATGTTCCAAGGTGGTTCTTCAAGGAAGCAAGGACCCAGGCTTGCAATGCGTGATGCTGATGACAAGCCACCAAGAGACGCTCCAGTGCGTCCTTGTGAATGGCCCTCTGAGAACTTTATGGATCGAGCGGGAATTAAGGAAGAATTCAACGCATATTTGCGTAACGCTGATCTTGTGAGCTTCGAGGAAGAGAAGTGCAGCCAGTATCACTATCTCATCAGTACCTTTGTGAGAAGGTTTCAATTTTCAACTTCACGTAATTCTCCAACTGTCATGTTTGATCTTTATGATAATTCTTACACTATGGACTTAGAGGATTTTACCACTGCTTGCAACTTCCACAATGGGTTTGTATAAGGGATCCTCGCAAATCTGAATTTAGAGATTTTCTTCATAGTATAACTGTGGGAGAATCTAGAGATAACACAAGCTACCATAGGGAGCATTCACTTTCCAGCTATACATTATTTTGCTCTCTTCATAGGTAGATGCATTAATGGTAAAGATGAGGCATGTCACATGTGTGTCCCTGACCTCAGTATTCTTCAGAGTGCTGTGTTAGGAGACAAATCTTATAACTTGGGAGCCATTGTTGCATGTAGGTTGCATCTTAATAGATTTAATGGAGATTTCTTTGGTGGAGTTTATGCAACCCGCATAGCTAATTTTCTTGGTATAGCCATACGCGAAGATGATATTGAATTATCTCCTCCTTACCTAGACTTTAATGCTATGGTTCACCACCAGTTTGTCGAGAGGAATGAATCACCTCTCCAGTATCGACTAATCTTTGACAGACGCCATGCTGTCCATATTACTCTCCCTGCTCCTGCCTTCTTTGATCATCAGGCAAAAGGAAGATATACTATTACCAGAGAGGAGGCAGATTAGTACGAGAGGAGAGCGGAGGCCGCTCGTTGCCACGCTGCAACTCAGCAGGCAATAGCCGCTGCATCGCAGTACGACCCCAGCTATTATTATGGATATCCACCAGGCCAGCCGTGGCCATAGACCAACTTAGGCCAAAAGCCTAAGCCTAGGGGAGTACATATTTCCCACCGATATTACATTTATGTTCACACACTCATTGCTAGATGTCGGTGCTCATACTTTTTCATTGTATCATCCATGCTAGTTTATTTTCCCTTTTATGCTTTCTTCTTGTGTGTTTAATAAACCTTAAGAAAAACCAAAAAAATTAGTTGTAGCTTTTAATTAGTTTACTTTCCATGCTTGTAGTAGTGATTAAAAAGAAAACCCAAAAAGATTTCTTATTCTTCTTTTGCTTGTTGGGAGCTTTCCCATGTAAATAGTTTTATTTCTTTTCTTTTCTTTGGGGGTTGATAGGAGAAGACCATAATTAAATTGTTGAAGTGGCTATTATATGCATTATTATTGATCTGACAAAAGAGCCCATATTGCCTTGTCTTCTCCTGTTTATTGAATGCTTGCAGATTCCAGCTTAGTCCAATGCACGTGCACTATTATTATTATTCACATAGTTCGGTCGTGCAAGTGAAAGGCAATTATGATGATATATGATGGACTGGCTGAGACGAGAAAAGCTGGTATGAACTCGACCTCTTTTGTTTTTTGTAAATATGATTAGTTCATCGTTCCCGAATCAGCTTATTATGAATAAACATGTTTGCAATGACAACTAGAGATCATAGTTTCTTATGACATGCTTGATTAGCTATGGGTTATAATGGTTTACCTTGCGTGCCAACATGCTATTAAAATGGTTATGATGTGGTATGATAGGGTGGTATCCTCCTCTGAATGATTTAAGTGACTTGACTTGGCACATGTTCACGCATGTAGTTGAAACAAAATCAACATATCCTTCACGATACTTATGATCATGGTGGATAATATCCTACTCATTCTTGCATTCGATGTTGATTAATTTTAATGCATGTTCATGACCGTTGTCGCTCTCTAGCTGGTCGCTTCCTAGTCTTTTGCTAGCCTTCACCTATACTAAGCGGGAATACTGCTTGTGCATCCAATCCCTTAAACCCCAAAGTTATTCCATATGAGTCCACTATACCTACCTATATACGGTATCTACCTGCCATTCCAAGTAAATTTTTATGTGCCAAACTCTATATCTTCAAATAAATATCCTGTTTTGTATGCTCGAATAGCTCATGTATCAACTAGGGCTTCCTGTATCTTCCATGTTAGGCGGGTTATTCTCAAGAGGACTGGACTCCGCTCCTCACTCACGAGATAAATGGCTGGTCACCGGGATGCCCAGTCCCATACTTTATGCGAACTAAATCAAAATAATTGCAAACAAAACTCCCCCTGGTACTCTTGTTAGTTGGAGGCACTCGTTGTTTCGAGCAAGCCATGGATTGATGCTTGTTGGTGGAAGGGGGAGTATAAATTTTACCATTCTGTTTGGGAACCGCCTATAATGTGTGTAGCATGGAAGATATCACCATCTCTTGGTTGTTATGTTGACAATGAAAGTATACCACTCAAAATATTATTCACCTCTGTTTCAAAACCGAGCTCTGGCACCTCTACAAATCCCTGCTTCCCTCTGCGAAGGGCCTATCTATTTACTTTTATGCTGAGTCATCATCCTCTTAATAAAAAGCACCAGTTGGAGAGTACCGCTCTCATTTGCATTCATTACTGTTAGTTTACATTGAGTCTGACTTGACTGGATCTCTTTTACCATGAATTACAATGTCTAGTCGGTCTTTGGTCTTTAAAGGTGCTCTGCATTTATGTTTTGCGGTCTTAGAAAGGGCTAGCGAGATACCATCTTGTTATATTGTATTATGATTGTTTTGAGAGAAAGTGTTGTCATCCGAGATTTATTATTATGGCTCACTAGTGGATTATGCTATTGATATGAGTAAACTTGAGACCTATGCATTATTGCGAATGTGGTTAGTTAGAATCTTTGCTGAAAACTTGAATGTTGGCTTTACATATTTACAACAACAAGAGCAAACAGAGTTTGTAAAAGTTTTCTTTATCACTTTCAGTTTGTCAAGTGAATTGCTTGAGGACAAGCAAAGGTTTAAGCTTGGGGGAGTTGATACGTCTCCAACGTATCTACTTTTCCAAACACTTTTGCCCTTGTTTTGGACTCTAACTTGCATGATTTGAATGGAACTAACCCGGACTGACGCTGTTTTCAGCAGAATTACCATGGTGTTATTTATGTGTAGGAGCAAACGTTCTCGGAATGACCTGAAACTTCACGGAGCCACTTTTCAAAAAATAAGAAAAATACCTACCAAAGATGAAGGCCAGGGGCCACCGTCTCTCCATGAGGGTGGGGGGCGCGCCTGCCCCCCTAGGGCGCGCCCCCTACCTCGTGGGCCCCCTGTTGCCTCTCCAACGCCAACTCCACCTCCATATATTGAGTTTCGGGGAGAAAAAAATCAAAGAGAAGAAATCATCGCGTTTTACGATACGGAGCCACCACCAAGCCCTAAAACCTCTCAGGAGGGCTGATCTGGAGTCCGTTCGGGGCTCCGGAGAGGGGAATCCGTCACCATCGTCATCACCAACCATCCTCCATCACCAATTTCATGATGCTCACCGCCATGTGTGAGTAATTCCATCGTAGGCTTGCTGGACGGTGATGGGTTGGATGGGATCTATCATGTAATCGAGTTAGGTTTGTTAGGGTTTGATCCCTAGTGTCCAGTATGTTCTGAGATTGATGTTGCTATGACTTTGCTATGCTTAATGCTTGTTGCTACATCTTGAGCTTGCGTTGGTTTTTCTCGAAGAGGAAGGGATGATGCAGCAGAGTAGCGTAAGTATTTCCCTTAGTTTTTGAGAACCAAGGTATCAATCCAGTAGGAGCCCATGCTCAAGTCCCTCGTACCTGCACAAAGCGATAGCTACTCGCAACCAACGCGATTAGGGGTTGTCAAGCCCTTCATGGTCACTTATGAGAGTGAGATCTGATAGATAGAATATTTTTGGTATTTTTGATATAAAGATGCAAAGTAAAAGTAAAAGCAAAGTAAATAGCAAAACAATATAAAAGTGATGGAGATTGATATGATGAGAATAGACCCGGGGGCCATAGGTTTCACTAGTGGCTTCTCTCAAGGGCATTAGTATTCTACGGCGGGTGAACAAATTACTGTTGAGCAATTGATAGAATTGAGCATAATTATGAGAATATCTAGGCATGATCATGTATATAGGCATCACGTCCGTGACAAGTAGATCGAAACAATTCTGCATCTACTACTATTACTCCATTCATCGACCGCTATCCAGCATGCATCTAGAGTATTAAGTTAAAAACAGAGTAACGCCTTAAGCAAGATGACATGATGTGGAGAGATAAATTCATGCAATATGAAATAAACCCCATCTTGTTATCCTCGATGGCAATGATACAATACGTGCCTTGCTGCCCCTTCTATCACTGGGTAAGGACACCGCAAGATCGAACCCAAAGCTAAGCACTTCTCCCATGGCAAGAACTACCAATCTAGTTGGCCAAACCAAACGGATAATTCGAAGAGACTTGCAAAGATAACCAATCATCCATAAAAGAATTGAGAGAAGATTCAAATATTATTCATAGATAGACTTGATCATAAACCCACAATTCATCGGTCTCAACAAACACACCACAAAAAGAAGATTACATCAAATAGATCTCCACGAGAGAGGGGGGAAACTTTGTATTGAGATTCAAAGAGAGAGAAGAATCCATCTAGCTACTAACTATGGACCCGAAGGTCTGAGGTAAACTACTCACACTTCATAAGAGGGGCTAGGATGATGTAGAAGCCCTCCATGATGACGGTCCTCTTCTGGCGGAGCTCCGAAACAGGCCCCAAGATGGGATCTCGTGGATACAGAAAGTTGCGGCGGTGGAATTAGGTTTTTGGCTCCTGTTCTGATCGTTTGGGGGTATGTGTGTATATATAGGAGGAAGGAGTACGTCGGTGGAGCACCGAGGGGCCCACGAGGCAGTGGGCGCGCCCTAGGGGGGACGCCCCCCACCCTCGTGACCGCCTCTTTGATCCCTTGCAGTAGGGTCCAAGTCTCCTAGATCACGTTCGGTGAGAAAATCACGTTTCCTAAGATTTTATTCCATTTGGACTCCGTTTGATATTCTGTTTATCCGAAACACTGAAATAGGCAAAAAAACAGCAATTCTGGGCTGGGCCTCCGGTTAATAGGTTAGTCCCAAAAATAATATAAAAGTGGAAAATAAAGCCCAATATAGTCCAAAACAGTAGATAATATAGCATGGAGCAATCAAAAATTATAGATACATTGGAGATGTATCAGGCATCCCCAAGCTTAATTCCTGCCCGTCCTCGAGTAGGTAAATGATAAAAAGAGAATTTTTGATGCGGAGTGCTACTTGGCATAATTTCAATGCAAATCTTCTTAATTGTGGTATGAATATTCAGATTAGAAAGATTCAAGATAAAAGTTTATATTGACATAGAAAATAATAATACTTCAAGCATACTAACAAAGCAATTATGTCTTCTCAAAATAACATGGCCAAAGAGAGTTATCCCTACAAAATCATATAGTCTGGCTATGCTCCATCTTCCCCACACAAAGTATTTAAATCATGCACAACCCCGATGACAAGCCAAGCAATTGTTTCATACTCTAACTTTTTCAAAACTTTTTCAATCTTCACGCAATACATGAGCGTGAGCCATGGATATAGCACTATAGGTGGAATAGAATGGTGGTTGTGGAGAAGACAAAAAGGAGAAGATAGTCTCACATCAACTAGGCGTATCAACGGGCTATGGAGATGCCCATCAATAGATATCAATGTGAGTGAGTAGGGATTGCCATGCAACGGATGCACTAGAGCTATAAGTATATGAAAGCTCAAAAAGAAACTAAGTGGGTGTGCATCCAACTTGCTCGCTCATGAAGACCTAGGGCAATTTGAGGAAGCCCATCATTGGAATATACAAGCCAAGTTCTATAATGAAAAATTCCCACTAGTATATGAAAGTGATAACATGAGAGACTCTCTACTATGAAGATCATGGTGCTACTTTGAAGCACAAGTGTGGTAAAAGGATAGTAACATTGTCCCTTCTCTCTTTTTCTCTCATCATTTTTTTGTTTGGGCCTTTTCTCTTTTTTATGGCCTCTTTTTTTTAGTCCGGAGTCTCATCCCAACTTATGGGGGAATCATAGTCTCCATCATTCTTTCCTCACTGGGACAATGCTCTAATAATGATGATCATCACACTTTTATTTTTCTAACAACTCAACAATTACAACTTGGTACTTAGAACAAAATATGACTCTATGTGAATGCATCCGGCGGTGTACCGAGATATGCAATATGACAATGATGGATATGTCCTGATGAACTAGATGGTGAAAAGTTGCATGGCAATATATCTCGGAATGGCTATGGAAATGCCATAATAGGTAGGTATGGTGGCTGTTTTGAGGAAGGTATATGGTAGGTGTATGATACCGGCGAAAGGTGCGCGGTATTAGAGAGGCTAGCAAGGGTGGAAGGGTGAGAGTGCGTATAATCCATGGACTCAACATTAGTCATAAAGAACTCATATACTTATTGCAAAAATCTAGAAGTTATCAAAGCAAAGTATTACGTGCATGCTCCTAGGGGGATAGATTGGTAGGAAAAGGCCATCGCTCGTCCCCGACCGCCACTCATAAGGAAGACAATAAATAAATAAATCATGCTCCGACTTCATCACATAACAGTTCACCATACGCGCATGCTACGGGAATCACAAACTTCAACACAAGTATTCTTTAAATTCACAACTACTCAACTAGCATGACTTTAATATTATCACCTCCATAACTCAAAACAATTATCATGCTTCAATCTTTTCTTAGTATTCAACACACTCAAAAGAGAGTTTCACAAATCTTGTGTAACACCCCGGATGTAATTTACCTTATCTGTATCCCAACTCTTGCCGTTTCCGGCCTAAGTTATTTTATTTTCCTCGGGTTCGGGTTTTTGTCTCCGTGTGTTGTTGCCTTTGTCATGCATCTCATATCATGTCATCATGTGCATTGCATTTGCATACGTGTTCGTTTCATGCATCCGAGCATTTTCTCCGTTGTCCGTTTTGCATTCCGGCGCTCCTATCTCCTCCGGTGCCCCTTTCTACCTCTTTTCGTTTGTGGGGGTTAAACATTTCCTGATTGGACCGAGACTTGCCAAGCGGCCTTGGTTTACTACCGGTAGACCACCTGTCAAGTTTTGTGCCATTTGGACTTTGTTTGATACTCCAACGGTTAACCGAGGGACCGAAAAGGCCCAAACCCACCTAAACCCTCTCCCTCACCTAGAGCGTTCGATCATGATCGCGTGGCCGAAAACCGCACTCCATTTGGAGCTTCCTAGCTCCTCCTACCTATAAAACTAGGTCTCCCTCAAAATTTTCGGATCTTCCACCCCCTAACCCTAGCCTTTTTCTCCATCCGCGCGCCGGACATCCCTCCGCCACCGCCCGAAGCCAACCGGGGGCTGCCACGTGGCGCTCTGCCACCCGCAGCCACGCCGGCCCGCTCGGCCCACCGCGGGCCCCCGAGCCCGTTCCCCGCGCCGCCGCCTTTTGTCTCGTCTTCTCCGCCCGGAGCCGCCGCCCGACCCGGCCGTCCTCGCCACGCCGCCTCTCCCTCCGCCGCGCCGTTCCCCGCATCGGCCGGAGCTGCTCTTCGACCGAGGCGCCTCGCCGCGCCACCGCGCCTCCACCACCGCCCCGCCCCTCACCGGCGACGTCCCGCGCCGCGCCCTCTGTCCACTTCCCCTGCCGGCTTCATCCTCCTCCGGCGAACCCCTCTCTCCGGCGAGCTCGAGTGACTCCGGCGAGCTCAAGCACTTCTCCGCCGACGTTCGTCAGCTACAGTACCCGATCCACTGCTATAGTATCGCCAGATCTGGCAAAGACCCTAGATTCACTAGGGTTGACTTTCCCCTCTCCCCTTATTTTTTTGCAATTTTCATCATGCTACAACTCCGCATCCGTACCTCCTATTTGTGCGTGTAGCATATCAAAATGTTCGCCTCGACGAGTACATCATTTCATCTCATTGCATCATTTTCATTTGAGCTCATCTTGATGCCCGAAATGCTGTTGGAAGAGGGCTATGTGATAAATTTGCCAGATATGTTTCATCAAATAGATATTTGTCAGTTTTGCCATGATTAATGTGTGCATGATATGCTCCTGATCTCTACATGAGTTTTGTTATATGCCATGCCATATTACAGAGGTGTTTACCATGTATTTTTGTGATATGTGTGGTGACTATCACAAGCTTGCAAAGTAGCGCATTCGGTAATGCTGATTTCAGGGACTTAGAATTTCTCTAAGTCCTTGTCCTGATTTTATTGTTATGCCATATGTTCATATTGTTTCCTAGTGATCCGTGCCTCTTTTGAGGATGATCAATAAGGATGATTTGTTAACTTTGTGGTGCTCTATCCATCCATGTCTTTGTTTGCATTTATGGAGCACCCGAGCGTGACTCAATTGAGCTCTACTTTTGCTATATCGTGAATCCTGGCAGATTGTTGACTTGTTAGCGATTTTGCCGAGGATGTTGCTATTGATCCGTGCATGCTATGTTGTTGTTCTTGCCATGTCTAGCTTCTATGCCATGTATTCTTGATGGGTGTATGCTTAGTTTGTCATGCCATGCTCTGTAGTGAGTGCATCGAGCTCGTAAACATGCCTACTCGTTAACTGATTTGCATGCTCCAGTTTTTCTCTAAATCTGAGATCTGTTTATGTTTTTGCCATGTTCACATGCTTGCAATTGTACTTTCTGATCCCTTTTGGCTCAAGGTCACTAAGGGACCTGACCCGCCCGACCGAGGGGGTTTCCTACCCTTGCGCCGTTGATTGTTGCCCTGCGCATTGGTGTTAGCCACAAATTCATCAGCCTTACGTTTATTACCTCCTTGACTCGCCGGGTTATGTTGGTGACCCTTGCCGTTGCTTTTCTTCATCAGACACAGGGTCCTTGGTACTATCAGAATCAGCATACTTGACGAGAGCCGCCATCAACTGGCCCATGTCATTCCAGTCACGTTTAAGCCACCCCAGCTTCTTTTTCAGAGGTTCAAAACGGCAATTTTTCTCCAACATTAAGACTGTCGAGCCGTCATCCATCTTATCAGATGAATGAATTATCTCTTTGACCCGGCGCACCCAATGGATTGTGGAATCACCTTCCTCTTGTTTACAATTAGTCAGGTCCATGATTGACATAGGTTGTTTGCATGTGTCCTTAAAGTTCTGAATGAACCGGGCTTTCAACTCTGCCCATGAGCCGATGGAATTGGGGGGCAATCCTTTTAGCCAAGTGCGAGCCATTCCATCCAACATCATAGTGAATACTTAGCCATTGCTGCGTCGCTGACTTCCAACAGCTCCATTGCCATCTCATAACTCTCAATCCAGGTCCCAGGCTACAAGTCGGCCGTGTAATTAGGCACCTTACGAGGCCCCTTGAAATCCTTTGGCAAACGCTCATTACGTATGGCCGGCACCAGGCAAGGGACACCTCCGGTTCTCGTGGCCACTCCTGCCTCAACCGAGGTTGCTGGATAAGCCGGAAAAGTCTGATGAGCCGCCTGCTCCGCTGCCAGTTGAACCTCTCGCTCAGCCTCTTGTCGGATCCTCTCCTGATCCGCTAAGTTAAGGGCTCCAGCCGGTACCGGCTCATGCCTGTGCGGCCGGTTGCGGCGTTGAGCATTGCTTCACATATCAGTCGAGTCCATATGCCTACTGTAGCTTGGGCTCCGGCTCGGGCGAGGGGTTTAATGGATTCTATCTCGACTGTAAGAGTACGCATCCTGCTGCGCCAGAGCTGTTTCAAGAAGTTCTCTCACCCTTCGCGTCTCGATCGCTGCCGGAGAGTCGCCTTCCATCGGGAGAGCCGCCAAACGAGTCGACGCAGCAATGAGGTTTTCCAAAGGATTGGAGAAGTGACCCGGTGGTGTTGGCACATAATGAGGTGGAGCGGTATGTACACGAGGTGGTTCCATGGCACGCGGTTGAACCGGTGCCCCGGGTGTCGTGATCCGATTTGCCTCCGGCGGGTTACTTGACGCGGCCCCGGGTGTATGAAAAAGGTTCCTAGGATCAAGCATCAGAGGTAGACGTGACTGAGTTTTCTGATGCCTTCTTCTCATGACCTCGTTTGGCGCATTCAGATCCACCGAGAGCCGGAAAGCCTCTGCTTGAAGCTGTTGAGCACGAGCGTCCAAAGCCGCCCGCTCTGCGGCCATCCTGACCTCTTCTGCTGCTAAATTTTCTTTAGCTTGTACCATCTCTTCACGTACGCGTGCCACCTCCGTGTCGTGCTGAACCTTATCCGCCGGCTCCACCACGGCAACAGAGCCGTCAGCTTATCTGTGAGGTCCATTAGGATCTGAGCCGGGGGCGCGCGGAGTCTCCTGACCTGGCTGCTGCTGACCCATTGGCTGTTGCTGCTGCAGCTGTGGAGTTCTGCCCGGGTTGCGTGCCTGCCATGAAGACTCCGGCCCGATTCGGCGGCTCAAAGGGGTCTAGAATACTGCTGCCGTCGGAACAGCCCCCGAGCATGCCATCCTGCAGCTGATACAAAGAGTCCGTTTCGCCTGTTGATGATGTAGCGTCAGAACAGATGCCGTCTCACCGCCATCCACCGATCCTTCAGAGTATTCACCGCCATGGATGCAACCTACAAAGGCATGCTTCACGGCAGATTGAACATGGGTGGACCTCGTGCGCTGAGCCATTTTGACGAGGTTGGTGTGGACGTTCGGCTCAGGGCCCGATTCACCGATCCGGCTAATGAAGACATGAATTCCGCCGAAGGGGACCCGGTACCCGTACTCAATTGAGCCGGCCTCGGGGCCCCAGCCTTCATCGTCGATGTAGAGCTTGCCGCGATGACTCTTGGTCATCTGGCCCACAGCGTATCCCTTGAGCCCTTCGAAGTTGCCCTTCAAGAACTCAAATCCACCGTGCGCTGACCCCACGATGGGCGCCAACTGTCGTGGAATTGTCACGGCAGATGTCCTAGCAACAGGACTTAGTCATAGGGCCATCGCAACTAGGAAGCTTAAAGGGGTTAATCGGGACAAAGGACACGGCGTGTTTTATACTAGTTCGGCCCCTTACGATGAAGGTAAAAGCCTACATCTAGTTGTGTTGATATTGCTGGGGTTTCAATCACCAAGAGGTTAGTTCGCCGGCTTGGTTATCGATCTCTTGTTTCTTGCCCTAAGTCGCCACCGGGTCGTCCCCTTATATACACGGGTTGACGCCTGGTGGCCTACAGAGTCCCGGCCGGCTCATACAGCGTGTCCGACTCAGTGACTTCTTCTACATGCCTTTCCTTACAAGTCATTCCTTACATACGACGGTTTACAATATTTGGGCCTTAAGCCACCTCTAGGCCTTAGGCCTTCTATAAGCTTTAATAAACTATCGCCCTGAATGTTTATTGGGCTTCCTTTGTGACCCGCCATTGGGGCTGACCCGGCCCCTCCTGGGCGGGTCATAGCTGATAGCTATATCCCCAACAAATGGGGAAGCGGAACCATTATCATGTATGTGTGCCGCGTATAAAAATATAATGGCTCAATTTCATGAAAAATAATCTTTGGCATCATGAGTTGCCTCATGGCATTCAAAACATTTTGGAGCCATCTTTCAGGTCATGCATAAAGACGATAGCCTAAGACTGCATCATTGCACTACTAAAATACTAGTAGTGCATTCCCAATGAAGCCAGAATGTGTTTACTATGTTCCTGGTACCTCTCAAACCATGATTCGGAAAGCCTTTTGGGTTCTATATATCATAATCAATGTTTGGAACATTGCAATGAATTTCCGTTTCTCTTGCTTCTCTACTTCATATCTCAAATTTAGGTTCCTCATTTTCGGTGCTAAGTTGCCTTTTATAGCCTTTTCGGCGCTAAGTTCCCAAAATAAATGCAGATGAATGTTGTAGATCAGATGTAAAATAATGGCTCTTGATTCTCTTGTTTTGGTGTGGACATATGGGTAGAGATCACGTGGTAGATCACTTCTCTTCTCTTAAAAGTTCTCATGCAATTTTGTGTATATTTAATTTTTGAAAAATAATTTTGCATTTCTGAAAAAAATTCTTGATGTGATTCCCAACACAAATGTAACCAACTAGTGGACTTCCAATTGTGGGGTTGGGGGGGCTTGGTTCTTGTTTGAGAATTCCTGCATCCACTATGGTTGATGAACTGTTGGTTCAAGAAAATGGCAACTAATAAAAGTCAATAGTAATTGTTGTGAATAAGATGAAGTAAATAATCTCTGTGGGGTAGCACAATAGGATTGCAACATTGTTGTCATGTTGTTCCTTGCACATTATTTCGCTACAAGAACAAATCGCCATGGATAGCTGGTGTTTGTCACTGATAGTGGGTCCATTGTACTCTTGTCGAGATTGTATAATAAAGAAACAAATTTGGCATTATAGTAGAAGTTCTTTGTGTAGATATACCAAGTAGATTAAGGGCAACTTTCGAGTCAACATCTACTACAAATTTGCTTCCCATGGCCTTTACCTCCACCAAGGTCAAGATGCCACACGGCTGTGATGCCCCACTCGTCGCAAGGGTCCCATCTTTTCTAGCAACGATTTCACAGAACTACAATATGTATTGTATTGTATTGTATCATACTATAGTAAGCACTAGCTTAATTATTATAAACTACTAGCAAGAGGCCCATGCGTTGCATGGAACATCAAGATGCATTTATACGAGTTGTTTATCTTGTGGGAGACAAAGATGAACAAGGGAATGCCTTATGTGTAAATGTGGAGAGGGGTGCGGGTATCTTTTTGCAAAGTTGCCATAGTTTGCTTTCTATCCGTCAGATATAGATCGGACAGTCTATATTGAAGGATGGCAGGCACACCATCATCACTAACTTGGTTTTTTATGAGAGTAGAGAAACGCTAGCGGACAACCGCTTTCCTTCCGATGCATGCATGGTACTCTTTCCAATCGTTTTTCCACCCTTTTACAATTGGCATTTCGGAGCCTATGGTAGTGTCATAATAGCTAGGTAACACATGGGGTATTTGTCCGATACCACACCCGTAAAATTGTATGTGCATGTCTACATAGTCATATATCGCCCCCTAACAAAAGAAGGATCTCACTTTTATGAAAACAAAGCACGAGCCCCATGTGCTTCTTGGAATCACTCAAAACCAGCTTTGGGTATGTGTCCTTTTCCAACTTATGCCTAAAGGTGATAGCTTAAGATTACGGCCTTGCACCAGTAACAAATTAATAGTACATCTTGAGAGAAAGTGGTATGTGATCTTTGAGTTCTCGACGCCTCTCAAGCTTAACACTTGAACAGTGTTGGTTCCCGTCCAAATCAATGTTCAAAACATGGCGACAAACTTTTGTATCTCTTCCTTCATTCCCTTCCTCACACCAGCATCCCTCATGCTTGTGCCAAGCTGTCTTTTATAACATTGTTTGGTTGCGAGCCGACGGACAATGCTTCACAAAATAAATGCATATGAGTTATTATAGCTCCAATAGAGTATAATGACTTGTATAGGTTATTTTGTTCTATTGTAGCCATATGGGTCGAGGACACGAGGATGACCACTTCTTTGATATCGCTTAGTTATTATGCAGGTCCACACAATTTTTCGCATCTTAAAGATACTTGAAGTGACTCTGGAGACCTTTTTTCTACAAAACTAAAATAAACCCCAGCCTCTACATCTTTACTATGCACACAACCATATATTTATTAATGTGTTATTATAAAACTCCAGTACTGAAGTAAAAAAGGACAAATAAGCAGGCCATAACCCGCGAAAATAGAAATATCTGCTACACACATAGCCTATTATTGAACCGTCATCCAAACCAATTGTATGTATCTCATGGTACCATCTTTCATTGGTACCATAAGTTCCCACACTTCCACAAGGTTTAGAGAGGACCATGTACGGATCCATCATGTAGCTCAGAAGATATTGTACAAAAAATTGTAGACCTCCGCTCTGTTAAAGATACAATCATTCCAGCAATCGCATATTGCCCAGAGCAAATGGAACAAATCCCAACAATGATCCATGCCTTAGTTTTAGTCTTAAACCCAACTAGTCGCCAAACATATTTGATATACTAGTAGGTGGGCTAGCTCAAAGGCCACATGAATCATATGCCATAGCAGCATAGCAAACTGGCATGCGACAAACAAATGGTGAACCATTTCGTCCTTGTCAAAGAGGATGATACGTCTCCAACGTATCTACTTTTCCAAACACTTTTGCCCTTGTTTTGGACTCTAACTTGCATGTTTTGAATGGAACTAACCCGGACTGACGTTGTTTTCAGCAGAATTACCATGGTGTTATTTATGTGCAGGAGCAAACGTTCTTGGAATGACCTGAAACTTCACGGAGCCACTTTTCAGAAAATAAGAAAAATACCTGCCAAAGATGAAGGCCAGGGGGCCCACCGTCTCTCCACGAGGGTGGGAGGCGCGCCTGCCCCCCTAGGGCGCGCCCCCCTACCTCGTGGGCCCCCTGTTGCCTCTCCGACGCTAACTCCACCTCCATATATTGAGTTTCGGGGAGAAAAAAATCAGAGAGAAGAAATCATCGCGTTTTACGATATGGAGCCGCCTCCAAGCCCTAAAACCTATCGGGAGGGCTGATCTGGAGCCCGTTCGGGGCTCCGGAAAGGGGAATCCGTCGCCATCATCATCACCAACCATCCTCCATCACCAATTTCATGATGCTCACCGCTGTGCGTGAGTAATTCCAATGTAGGCTTGCTGGACGGTGATGGGTTGGATGGGATCTATCATGTAATCGAGTTAGTTTTGTTAGGGTTTGATCCCTAGTGTCCACGATGGTCTAAGATTGATGTTGCTATGACTTTGCTATGCTTAATGCTTGTCACTAGGGCCCGAGTGCCATGATTTCAGATCTGAACCTATTATGTTTTCATCAATATATAAGAGTTCTTGATCCTATCTTGCAAGTATATAGTCACCTTTTATGTGTTTTGATCCGTTAACCCCGAAGTGACAATAATCGGGATACTTACCAGTGATGACCGTAGTTTGAGGAGTTCATGTATTCACTATGTGTTAATGCTTTGTTCCGGTTCTCTATTAAAAGGAGGCCTTAATATCCCTTAGTTTCTGTAAGGACCCCACTGCCAAGGGAGGGTAGGACAAAAAATGTCATGCAAGTTCTTTTCCATAAGCACATATGACTATATTCGGAATACATGCCTACATTACATCAACAAACTGGAGCTAGTTCTGTGTCACCCTAGGTTATGACTGTTACATGATGAAACGCATCCAGCATAATTCTCTATCACCGATCCATTGCCTACGATCTTTCCATATATTGTTCTTCCCTTATTTACTTTTCCGTTGCTATTGTTATCATCACTACAAAATACCAAAAACACTACTTTTACTACTATTACCTTTTGTTACCGTTATCACTACTATCATATTACTTTGCTACTAAATACTTTGCTGCAGATATTAAGTTTCCAGGTGTGGTTGAATTGACATCTCAGCTGCTAATACTTGAGAGTATTCTTTCGCTCCCCTTGTATCAAATCAATAAATTTGGGTTGAATACTCTACCCTCGAAACCAGTTGCGATCCCCTATACTTGTGGGTTATCAAGACTATTTTCTGGCGCCATTGCGGGGGAGCATAGCTCTATTCTTTGAGTCACTTGGGATATATATCTGCTTATCATTATGAAGAACTTGAGAGATCCAAGAACCAAGATCTATCGCTCAACTAGGAGGGGAGGGAAGGAACTGACATCTAGCTCTGCACTTGATTCACCTTCTGTTATGAGTAAGTTTGCGACACCTACATCTTCTTCTGCTATTCGTTCTGATATGTCGCATGTTATTGATGATGCCACTTCTGCTATGCATGATACTTATGATGAAACTACCTCTATGCCTGATACTACTATGCCACTTAGTGATTTTCTTGATGAACAACTTGCTAGGGCTAGAGAAATTGAAAATATTGAATCTGATGATACTGATGAAAGTGATGATGAAGAATCACTTGTTATTCCTAAGGGTTATGTCTTTGATCAAGAAGCTTCTTTAGCTATTTTAGCTTGCCAAAATAGAAATGAACTCAAAAGGTTATTAGCTAAATGGAGTAAGCAATCTCTAAATGCTAGAATGAAACCTGACCCTGCTTTTGCTACTTCACCTATCTTTGTTACTGATAAGGATTATAAATTCACTGTTGATCCTGATATAATTACTTTGGTTAAATCTGATCCTTTTCATGGTTATGAATCTGAAACTGTTGTGGCACATCTTACTAAATTGAATGATATAGCTACCCTGTTTACTAAAGATGAGAGAACTCGCTACTTTTATATCCTTAAAATATTTCCGCTCTCATTAAAGGGTGATGCTAAGATATGGTTTAATTCTCTTGATCCTGGTTTTGTGCGTAGTCCCTAGGATATGATTTATTACTTCTCTGCTAAATATTTCCCTGCTCATAAGAAACAAGCTGCTTTAAGGGATATATATAATTTTGTGCAAATTGAAGAAGAGAGTCTCCCACAAGCTTGGGGGAGGCTTCTCCAATTACTTAATGCTTTGCCTGATCATCCTCTTAAGAAAAATGAAATACTTGATATAATTTATAACGGACTAACCGATGACTCCAGAGATTACCTGGATAGTTGTGCTGGATCTGTTTTCAGGGAAAGAACACCGAATGAAGCTGAAATTCTATTGAATAATATGTTGACAAATGAAAATAATTGGACACCTCCGGAGCCGATTCCCGAGCCTATTCCTAAACCAACTCCGAAGAAGAGGGGTATTCTATTTCTCAGTCCTGAAGATATGCAAGAGGCAAAGAAGTCTATGAAAGAGAAAGGTATTAAAGCTGAAGATGTTAAGAATTACCTCCTATTGAAGAAATACATGGTCTTAATCTACCGCCTGTTGAAGAAACATATAATCTTAATCCTTTACCTATTGAAGAAACCCATGGTCTTGATAACCCGACACAGGTAGTAAAGGTAATTCTCTCTATAGATATGATAAAGCTGTAATCCCATTTACTAAAATTGCTAGCCCATGCTTAGATGAGTTTCATAAATTTATGGCTAAGCAAGAAGATTTTAATGCTTATTTTGCTAGACAATTGCAATTCAAATATGCTTGAACACTTGGGTGATTATATGGCTAATGTTAAAGGTGAACTTAAACTTATTAGTAAACATGCTTCTATGGTTACCACTCAAGTAGAACAAGTACTTAAAGCTCAAAATGATTTGCTCAATGAATTGAATAGTAAAGATAATGATAATGCTGTTAGAGTGGCGACTAGAACTGGTAGAATGACTCAGGAACCTTTGTATCCTGAAGGCCACCCTAAGAGAATTGAGCAAGATTCTCAGAGAAATAATATAGATGTACCTAGTTCTTCTAAAAAGAAGAGAAAAAAATGATAGGACTGTGCATGCTTCTAGTGAACCTATTACTGAAACACCTGAGAATCCAAATGATATTTCTATTTCTGATGCTGAAACTCAATCTGGTAATGAACCTGAAACTAGTGATAATGCTAATGATAATGTTCATAATGATGCTCAACCTAGTAATGATAATGACATAGAAATTGAACCTCCTGTTGATCTTGATAACCCACAATCAAAGAATCAACGTTATGATAAGAAAGATGTTGCTGCTAGGAAACACAGTAAAGAAAGAGAACGATGGGTTCAGAAACCCATGCCTTTTCCTCCCTAATCATCCAAGAAAAAGGATGATGAGGATTTTGAGCGCTTTGCTGAAATGATTAGACCTATCTTTTTGCATATGCGATTAACTGATATGCTCAAAATGAATCCTTATGCTAAGTATATCAAAGATATTATTACAAATAAAAGAAAGATACTGGAAGCTGAAAATTCCACCATGCTTGCTAATTATACTTTTAAGGGTGGAATACCAAAGAAACTTGGAGATCCCGGTGTACCCACTATAACATGCTCTATTAAAAGAAACTATGTTAAAACTGCTTTATGTGATCTTGGAGCCGGTGTTAGTGTTATGCCTCTCTCTTTATATCGTAGACTTGATTTGAATAAGTTGACACCTATTGAAATATCGTTGCAAATGGCTGATAAATCAACTGCTATACCTGTCGGTATTTGTGAGGATGTGCCTGTTGTAGTTGCAAACATTATTATTTCGGACTTTGTTATTCTTGATATTCCCGAGGACGATAGTATGTCTATTATTCTTGGAAGACCCTTTTTGAATACTGCAGGGGCTGTTATTGATTGCACTAAAGGCAATGTCACTTTTCATGTTAATGGTAATGAGCATACGGTACACTTTTTGAGGAAACAACCTCAAGTTCATAGTATCAACTCTATTGGAAAAAATGCCATCGATTATATTTGGAGGTTTTGAATTTCCTCTTCCTGCTGTCAAGAAGAAATATGATATTCTTATTATTGGGTATGTGCATATCCCCGTTGAGGTAACATAGTGTTATTCGAAATTTCTCCAGTCCCATGTTATTCGGAATGAGTTCGTTAACAAGACTTGATCAACCTTGTTAGTGGATTCCTTTTGATGATCATGAGATAGATGAAACTAGAAGGCACAACCTTCTGTACCCCACTTTTACTTTCTAATATTTAGATTATATAGAATAAAGATAAATATTTTTCTGTCTGTTATCTGATTATCTGTGCAATATAAAAATACCTCAAACATAAAAGTTCTTCAAATGCCCTGAAATTTAAATATGATTTTTTCTAGAATATTTGAGAATATTTGACGCTCAGAACACAGCAGGGGGGTCAACCACCTGCCCACGAGGGTGGAGGGAGTGCCCTACCCCCCTGGGCGTGCCCCCTGCCTTGTGGGCCCACGGTGGCCCTCCTCCACTTATTCCTGCACACACACACTTCATCTTCCTCCCACAAACACGAATATCCAGCTCAAGCACGAGTTCTAGCTCATCTTGCTGCCATTTTCGATCTCCTTGCTCAAAGCACCTCTCACAAAACTGCTTGGGGAGATTGTTCCTTGGTATGTGACTCCTCCATTGGTCCAGTTAGTTTTTGTTCTAGTGCTTTATTCATTGCAAATTTGTGTTGCTTAGGTGACCCTGTTCTTGATCTTGCATATCAAATTTATATGGTTCCAAATAGTTTTGATGCATGATATAGGCCCTAGGCACTTGTAGGAGTAGTTGCTATCAATATTATTGAGTTCGGTTTAATTTTATTTTGAAGTTACTAAAATTTTTAGACTTTTCAGAGGAAGAAAATTGCTTAGGAAAATGTTCCAAGGTGGTTCTTCAAGGAAGCAAGGACCCAGGCTTGCAATGTGTGATGCTGATGACAAGCCACCAAGAGACACTCCAGTGCGTCCTTGTGAATGGCCCTCTAAGAACTTTATGGATCGAGCGGGAATTAAGGAAGAATTCAATGCATATTTGCGTAACGCTGATCTTGTGAGCTTCGAGGAAGAGAAGTGCGGCCAGTATCACTATCTCACCAGTACCTTTGTGAGGAGGTTTGAATTTTCAACTTCACGTAATTCTCCAACTGTCATGTTTGATCTTTATGATAATTCTTACACTATGGACTTAGAGGATTTTACCACTGCTTGCAAACTTCCACAATGGGGTAGTATAAGGGATCCTCGCAAATCTGAATTTAGAGATTTTCTTCATAGTATAACTGTGGGAGAATCTAGAGATAACACAAGCTACCATAGGGAGCATTCACTTTCCAGCTATACATTATTTTGCTCTCTTCATAGGTAGATGCATTAATGGTAAAGATGAGGCATGTCACATGTGTGTCCCTGACCTCAGTATTCTTCGGAGTGCTGTGCTAGGAGACAAATCTTATAATTTGGGAGCCATTATTGCACGTAGGTTGCATCTTAATAGATTTAATGGAGATTTCTTTGGTGGAATTTATGCAACCCGCATAGCTAATTTTCTTGGTATAGCCATACGCGAAGATGATATTGAATTACCTCCTCCTTACCTAGACTTTAATGCTATGATTCACCACCAGTTTGTCGAGAGGAATGAATCACCTCTCCAGTATCGACTTATCTTTGACAGACGCCATGCTGTCCATATTACTCTCCCTGCTCCGCGAAACCTAGAGATTCGAAGTAACAGGCGGCGCACTCCAGGTATTCTATCGCAGACAAACAAACAAGCATACAATAAGTATTCATCTAATGCAAGGGTAAAACTCAAATAAGAGATCTAACCAGAAGGTTCAACTTAAGAACTCCGGTTTGCAAAAAAATCAAATCAAACGAAGCAAAGAAAGTCAAACGGCAAAAGAAAACAGGCTTCGTTTACTATTCTGGATCTAGGGCAATTTTTACAGTGGCAAAAACTT
Source organism: Triticum aestivum (assembly GCF_018294505.1). Taxonomy (NCBI): domain Eukaryota; kingdom Viridiplantae; phylum Streptophyta; class Magnoliopsida; order Poales; family Poaceae; genus Triticum; species Triticum aestivum. The sequence continues at coordinate 51,959,849 of NC_057812.1, read as the reverse complement.
GTTTAAGTTGGTTAAACGGATAGAGGGTTTCGAAACGAAACTCCAGGCGCTTGAATCGCCTGATTATGGAATAAACGAGCAAAAAGTTATACTAAAACGAAAATCGGATCAGAAAAGTCGCGGATTTAATCCGAGAAAAAGAAAAACGACGAACGTTCGCTAGAACGAGCGACGGACGAACGCTCGCTAAATAAATAAACCGAAAAAACTGATCCATTTAAAAAACCGAAACTAAAAAATAAAATAAAATCGGGACCCCTTTTTTTCTCTTTTTTTACCTCGGGAGGTGGGTCGCCGGCGGCAGCGGCGGGCACGCGGATCGAGGCGCGACTAGGGTTAGGGTTGGCGGCGGCTCTGGTGGGCTGGGGCGGCTCGGGCGGCGACTATTTAAAGTCTGCCCCCGGGCGGGGTCCCGCTCGGGTACGGCCCAAAGTCGGTTCGCATTTAAAAAAAAATTATTCCACGAAGAAAAACAAATAAAAGAAATACTAAACGGACTCCAAAAATCCTGAAATAAATTTTCACGGGCTTCTAAAATCAAGCCGCACAAGGTGAACATTTATTTGGGGCCTAAATGCAATTTTGAAAAACACACAATTTTCCTAAATTCAAATAAAATACCGAAAAACTCCGAAATAAAATCTTATTTGATTTTATTATTAAATCCTCAAGATTTCTTTATTTTGGGAAATTCATTTTATTCCCTCTCTCATATTTTTGTAATAGAAATAATTGATGATCAAATAAATAAAATCAAATGATCCTATTCTCAAAATTTGAGAAAACTCAAATATGAAAATAACGAAATCCCAAACTCTCTCCGTAGGTCCTTGAGTTGCGTAGAATTTCTAGGATCAAAGCCAAAAGCAAATAAATTATGATATGCAATGATGATCTAGTGTATAACATTCCAAATTGAAACTTTGGGATGTTACAAACCTACCCCCCTTAAGATGAATCTCGCCCTCGAGATTCGGGTTGGATAGAAAATAGGTGAGGGTGGTCCTTGAGCAAATCTTCCTCTCGCTCCCAGGTGGCTTCATCCTCCGTGTGGTGGCTCCATTGAACCTTGCAAAACTTGATAACCTTGTTGCGGGTGACTCGACTGGCATACTCTAGAATCTTAACTGGTTTCTCCTCATAGGTCAAATCGTTATCCAAGTAAATTGCTTCCAATGGCAATGTGTCTCTCAAGGTATGTCAGCCATCTCCGCGTGGCACTTCTTCAACTGAGAAACGTGGAACACATCATGAACTCCTGACAATCCTTCAGGCAATTCCAACTTGTAGGCCAGTTCTCCCATACGTTCCAATACTCGGTATGGTCCTACAAATCGTGGCGCTAACTTTCCTTTAACACCAAAGCGCTTTGTTCCCCGAAGTGGAGATACTCGAAGATAAGCTCTATCTCCAACTTCGTAAACTGTCTCCTTGTGTTTAGAATCTGCATAACTCTTCTGTCTGGACTGGGCTATCTTGAGCCTATCACGAATCAATTTCACCTTCTATTCAGACTCCTTAATCAAGTCAGGTCCAAACAACTGGCGGTCTCGAACTTCATCCCACGTCAACGGTGTCCTGCACCTCCTTCCGTACAAGGCTTCGAAAGGGGCCATCTTTAAACTGGATTGATAGCTCTTGTTGTAAGAGAACTCTGCATACGGCAAATTCTCGTCCCAACTAGATCCATAATCTAGCGCACAAGCTCTCAGCATGTCCTCCAAAATCTGATTGACTCTCTTGGTCTGTCCATCTGTCTATGGATGAAAAGTTGTGCTGAACTCTAGCCTGGTAAACTGGGTTCCTCTATCTGATACTATACTCCCCGGAACTCCATGTAAGCATACAATCCTGGTCATGTATATCTTTGCCAACTTAGCACTGGTGTAAGTGGTCTTTACTGGGATGAAATGAGCTACTTTCGTCAACCGATCAACTACAACCCAAATCGAGTCATAGCCTAAATGAGTCCTGGGTAATCCCGTGATAAAATCCATGCCTAACTTATCCCACTTCCATTCGGGTATCGGCAATGGCTGTAGCAATCCTGCTAGCTTCTGATGCTCTGCCTTTACTCTCTGACATACATCACAAACTGCTGCATACTCCGCAATATCTTTCTTTATTCCGGTCCACTAGAAAATCTCCTTCAAATCCAAATACATCTTGGTATTTCCTGGGTGAATCGAATACGGTGAATCGTGTGCCTCTTGCAGAATCAACTTCCGGATCTCCGGGTCATTGGGAACATAAACACGGTCTTCAAACCATAGGGTATCGTGCTCATCCTCACGAAATCCTTTAGCCTTTCCTTCGCTCATTTTCTCCTTTATAGAGGCAATCTCCTTGTCAGTCTTCTGAGCTTCTCCGATTCTATCCATCAAAGTTGACTGAATCTCCAATGCTGCTACATAGCCTCTCGGAACTATTTCCAAACATAGTTCACGAAGATTTTCTGCTAACTCCCTTGGTATTTCTCCCTTCATTAGTGTATTGACATGGCTTTTGTGGCTCAATGCGTCAACTACTACATTAGCCTTTCCGGGATGGTAATGCAATCTCATATCATAATCCTTGATGAGCTCCAACCATCTCCTTTTTTTGAGGTTCAACTCCTTCTGCGTGAAAATGTAGTTCAAACTCTTGTGATCCGTGTACACCTCACAATGATTTCCAATGAGGAAATGTCTCCAAGTCTTCAGTGCATGCACTACGGCTGCTAACTCCAAATCATGCGTAGCATAATTCAACTCGTGAGGTTTCAGTTGTCTTGAGGCATATGAAACAACTCTCCCTTCCTGCATAAGCACTGCTCCAAGTCCTCGACGTGAAGCGTCGCAGTACACCTCATAATCCTTGGTCTGGTCTGGCAAAATCAACACTGGTGAAGTAACCAAGCGTTTCTTCAACTCCTGGAAACTAGCCTCACACTCCTCAGTCCATATGAACTTGGTATCCTTTTTCAACAACTCTGTCATAGGCTTCGCAATCTTTGAGAAATTCTCAGTGAATCTCCGGTAGTATCCTACGAGTCTAAGGAAACTTCGGATCTCGCCAACTGTGGTTGGTGCCTCCCACTTGGTCACGGTATCAACTTTAGTGGGATCTACTGATATACCTTCTCCGGATATAACATGTCCTAGGAATCCTACTTCCTTCAACCAAAACTCACATTTGCTGAACTTGGCATACAACTGATGTTCTCTGAGCTTCTCAAGTACCAATCGCAAATGTTCCTTATGCTCCTCTTCATTCTTCGAGTAAACCAGAATATCATCAATGAACACCACGATGAACTTATCCAAGAACTCCATAAACACTTTGTTCATCATGTTCATAAAATAGGCAGGTGCGTTAGTCAGACCAAATGACATAACGGTATACTCGTACAGCCCATACCTGGTGGTAAAAGTTGTCTTAGGTATATCCTATTCTCGAATCTTCAACTGGTGGTATCCTGATCGCATATCGATTTTGGAAAATACCTTAGCTCCTTGCAATCGATCAAACAGATCATTGATCATTGGTAGTGGGTACTTGTTCTTGATGGTTACTTCATTCAATCCTTGATAATCAACAACCATCCTTAACGATCCATCCTTTTTCTCCACTAGAAGTACTGGTGATCCCCAAGGCGACGAACTTGGGCGAATGTAACCTTTATCCAGTAACTCCTTAATCTGCTTCTTAATCTCCACCTAATCCTTTGCAGGCATCATGTATGGTCTCTTTGATATTGGCCATGTGCCTGGCAATAGCTCAATCAAAAACTCAATATCTCTATCCGGTGGCATGCCTGGCAACTCTTCTGGAAATACTTCAGGGAAATCTCTTACCACTGGTACCTCCTCCTGCACAACTCCTGTTAAACAATTTATTTGAGTCCCTTTTGGCACATGTCGGGATACATACTTGATCCTTCTCCCTTCTAGGGTGGTAAGCAAAATTTTCTTACTGGCGCAATCGATGTTTCCTCCGTACATCAACAACCAATCCATACCCAGAATTACATCCAATCCTTGTGATTCCAAAATGATTAAATCCGAGGGAAACACATGCCTACCTATACTCAATGGCACTTGAAAACATCCTTGACTGGCCATATACTCCGCTCCTGGTGAGCTTACTAGCGTAGGTGTTCTAAGAACCTTAGTGGGCAAGTTATACTTATCCACAAATCCCCTTGATATGTATGAATGTGATGCACCAGTATCAAAAAGAACGAGTGCAGTAATTGACTTAACCAAAATCTTTCCGATTACGGCATCCGGCTGCTCTTCAACCTCCTCCACATTAACGTGGTTCACCTGTCCCCTATTGAAAGGGTTCGGCTTCTTCCCAGAGCTTCCATTATCATTCTGTCCTTCAGGACATTCATTGGCATAATGTCCGGTCTTCTGGCACTTAAAGCAAGTGACTTGGCTCAGGTCCTTCTTGGCTGGGGTTGATGGGTTGGTACGGTTCTGGCCGTTGCTTCCTCCATTGCCATTACCATTCTTGGTGTCGTTGTGATTGTGCGAGCTACCTCCTCCATGGGTATGCTGAAAATGTCTTCCCGATCTAGGGGTAAAACGCGGCTTCTGCTGGGCTCCAGAATTGCACTTCCCTTGTCCATACTTCCTCTTGCGGTTCTCAATTTGCTGCTGCTTGCTTTCAATCATAAGAGCACGGTCTACCAACTCCTGGTAGTTGTTGAAGGTTGCTACCATCAACTGCATGCTCAACTCATCATTTAGTCCTTCCAGAAACTTCTCCTACTTAGCTGCATCTGTAGCAACGTCATCTAGGGCATAACGTGCTAATTTACTAAAGTCCTCCACATACTGGCCAACTGTCCGTCCTCCTTGGCGCAAGTTGCGGAACTCACGCTTCTTCATGGCCATAGCTCCTGCTGAAACATGGGCAATTCGAAAAGCCTGCTGAAACTGGTCCCAAGTGACAGTGTCGACATGGAAAGTGGCTGTGAAATTCTCCCACCATGATGTTGTGGGTCCTTCAAGCTAATGCGCGGCAAACTTCACCTTCTCCGCATTTGTGCATCCTGCTGTCGTCAACTCTCTAGCTGTCTTGCGGAGCCAATCATCTGCTACTATCCACTCGGTGCTACTGAAAAACACCAGCGGATTCAGCCTAAGAAAACAGGCTAAGTGATCAACAGGTGGTGGTGGTGGTGGTGGGCTGTTGTTGTTGTTCCCCTTATTCTGATTCTGGACTAGCAACTGCATCAATGTGTTCTGCTGCTGGATCAACTGGGTGAGCTCCGGTGGAAAGGTAAATCCGGGGTCACGTCTCGGAGGCATCTGAGGGTTTAGAAAAGATGAGATTTTAGAATAGAGGGGGTCTAAATAGAAAACACTACCCATATGCACATGAGGCAAAAGCAAACAATTCACTTCATTCATTCAAACAAGGGCATACAATCGATCTAACTATCGCAAAAGTGCTCGGACTACTGTATTTACATGGTGGACTACTACTACTGATGAGGTGGTCTACTAGAAATATCCTTCGGTTGCAGACTCCATGATATCTGCTCCGGCTTCATCAACATAGTCATCATCGCTGTCATCTGGATCCGAGTCGGTGTCATCGATGATGATGTAGTCTTCCGGGCGAATCTCCTTGGGTTCTTCGTCTTCATCTACTGGTGTAGGGCCTCCCATAAATATCCCGATCTTCATGATCAGATCGTCATTCTTCTCCACCAATACTTCAATTTCTTCTTCATAATCTTCACGTGTAGCCTTGAGTTCTTCCTCCAGTTCCTTGATTCTTGTCCTTGCCTTCTTCAGGTCTATCATGTCGGCGCACATCTGGTTCTCCTATCGTCGAATGTGCTAGTTTAACTCCTGGATAAAAGCTGCAATTAATCTATCCTTCCTGGTGCTGATCATCTCCCAGTGTTCATCTCGGTGCCCACAAATCTGGTAGATAGTATCCTTGAGATCATTGCGGTAGACTTCTCCAATGCGTCCCATGGAGATGTGAGTTGCCATGCGCTTTCCTAGACTCCAAGTTGGTGCATCAAAAGAAAACTCTATGGGCTCAATGACTGGCATGAACGTCCTTCCTAGAACTTGAACTTGAATCATCCAGCGCTCTTCTTCAGGTAAAGTGGCGTTGTAGGTTCCAGTGAAGCTTGGTACTCATATGTTCAGGTATCTAGTGACTTCCTTCAAGTGACGTCCAAAGGGTGTATCTTCATCCGGTTGCGTGAACTTGTTCCTTGCATCCGCCATCCTAAAGAGTAGAAAATATGAGAGGTCAGAAGAGAAGAGAGTGAATAGTGATCTAGGTCCTTAGCTTAGTGGTCGTGTCCTACAGTCAGCGTGTGCTCTGATACCATCTCTGTAGCGACCAGACCTCAAACAGTCTGATCTCTGTGCTCAAGTGTCATCCCTGGATCAGTAATGCTGACACCACACAGTACTCGGAGGATTTATAACAGAGTAGCAATCACACACTTATTACATCAAGTGTCTCAATAGAGAACTTATTACAATAAATATGGCTTAAGGCCATCTAATAACTATAACAGCGGAAGGCTTGGAAGATAAGTGAGTCCATCAACTCCAACGGCATCACTGAGTATAGAACCACGACATAAAAACTCCTTAATCGTCGTCTGAAAAATCTGCAACATTAACGTTGCAGCCCGAAACGGGTCAGCACATGGAATATGCTGGCAAAGTAACACATAGAGAGTAATGGAATGAAACAGCTATACTATATGCATACTTGGCTGGTGGAAAGCTCTATGGTTACAGTTTTGCGTAAAGCCAATTTTTCCCTACTGCTAAGGAATAAATTTATTTAACTATCATGGTGGTTGTTAAACATTGAGAATGGTTGACAGCATTCTCAATCCCAATTAATCATCATCATTAAACAAAACCCAACAAAATTAATTTTTAGAGTAACATGTTGAGATTCACATGATAATCCAAGTACTAGATACTCATGATGTCCATAACCGGGGGCACGGCTAACCATGATTAGTTTATACACTCTGCAGAGCTTTGTGCACTTTTCCCCACAAGATTCGATCGCCTCCGTTTGGTTTCTCGCACTACATGGTGTTTGAGAAACGGATGACCGAGACATAGTCTTTCAGAAGTGCTAGCACCTTATGATGGATAGACCGTTACACCTACTTTCCCCTACATCTGCTAGTCTACCCTGTAAGAGTTCGCACGACTTAATCAACTATGCTAGAGCCCATAATAGCTTGTGGCTGCACACAGAAGTTTCTAGTATGAAAAATCTCATGATCCCTTTGAGCCTGGGTGGCGGTCCATAAAAAAACAGGCAATCCTGGAATACCCAGGTACCTCAATCCACCCAGATGTGTGTTTAAGTTGCCACCTTAGATAAACCATTAATTAACAAACTCACATCTGTCATGGATATCACTCACCCAATCCACGTCTACTAGCATAGCATGGCAATAGTAAGCAAACGTAGAAGTAACTCCCAAAGGTTTGATAATATAACAGGTAATAGGTGCTACCTCAACTACTTCTCATCCCACAATTTAATTAGATCCTAATCATGTAATGTTTGAGGATTGATCTAATGCAATAAAACTGGGTAGTAGGACGTATGATCAAAGTGTTACTTGTCTTGCTGATGATCCGCGAAACCTAGAGATTCGAAGTAATAGGCGGCGCACTCCGGGTATTCTATCGCAGACAAACAAACAAGTATACAATAAGTATTCATCTAATGCACGGGTAAAACTCAAATAAGAGATCTAATCAGAAGGTTCAACTTAAGAACTCCGGTTTGCAAAAAGTATCAAATCAAACAAAGCAACGAAAGTCAAATGGCAAAAGAAAACAGGCTTTGTTTACTATTCTGGATCTAGGGCAATTTTTACAGTGGCAAAAACTTGTTTAAGTTGGTTAAACAGATAGAGGGTTTCGAGACGAAACTCCAGGCGCTTGAATCGCCTGATTCCGATAAACGAGCGAAAAGTTATACTAAAACGAACATTGGATCAGGAATTGTGATCAGAAAAATCATGGATTTAATCCGAGAAAAAGAAAAACGAGGAACGTTCGCTAGAACGAACGAACGGACGGACGCTCGCTAAATAAATAAACCGGAAAAACTGATCTATTTAAAAAACCGAAACTGAAAAAAAAACAGCGACCCCTTTTTTCTTTTTTATTTTTTTACCTCGGGAGGCGGGTCGGCGGCGGCGGCGGCTCCGGCGGCGGCGGAGGCGGCGGGCACGCGGATCGAGGCGCGACTAGGGTTAGGGTTGGCGGCGGCTCTGGTGGGCTGGGGTGGCTCGGGCGGTGGCTATTTAAAGGCTGCCCCCGGGCGGAGTCCCGCTCGGGTACGACCCAAAGTCGGTTTGCGTTTTTTTTAATTATTCCGTGCAGAAAAACAAATAAAGGAAATATTGAACGGACTCCAAAATTCCTGAGATAAATTTTCCCGGGCTTCTAAAATCAAGCCGCACAAGGTGAACATTTATTTGGGGCCTAAATGAAATTTTAAAAAACGCACATTTTTCCTAAATGCAAATAAAATACCGAAAAACTCTGAAATAAAATCTTATTTGATATTATTATTAAATCCTCAATATTTCTTTATTTTGGGAAAGTCATTTTATTCCCTCTCTCATATTTTTGTAATAGAAATAATTGATGATAAAATAATTAAAATCAAATGATCCTATTCTCAAAATTTGAGAAAACTCAAATATGAAAATAACGAAATCCCCAACTCTCTCTGTGGGTCCTTGAGTTGCGTAAAATTTCTAGGATCAAAGCCAAAAGCAAATAAATTATGATATGCAATGATGATCTAGTGTATAACATTCCAAATTGAAAATTTGGGATGTTACAGCTGTGTTAGGAGACAAATCTTATAATTTGAGAGCCATTGTTGCACGTAGGTTGCATCTTAATAGATTTAATGGAGATTTCTTTGGTGGAATTTATGTAACCCGCATAGCTAATTTTCTTGGTATAGCCATACGCGAAGATGATATTGAATTACCTCCTGCTTACCTAGACTTTAATGCTACGGTTCACCACCAGTTTGTCGAGAGGAATGAATCACCTCTCCAGTATCGACTAATCTTTGACAGATGCCATGCTGTCCATATTACTCTCCCTGCTCCTGCCTTCTTTGATCATCAGGCAAAAGGAAGATATATTATTATCAGAGAGGAGGCAGATGAGTATGAGAGGAGAGCGGAGGCCGCTCGTCGCCACGCTGCAACTCAGCAGGTGATAGCCGCTGCATCGCAGTACGACCCTAGCTACTATTATGGATATCCACCAAGCCAGCTGTGGCCATAGACCAACTTAGGCCAAAAGCCAAAGCCTGGGGGAGTACATATTTCCCACCGATATTACATTTATGTTCACACACTCATTGCTAGATGTCGGCGCTCATACTTTTTCATTGTATCATCCATGCTAGTTTATTTTCCTTTTTATGCTTTCTTCTTGTGTGTTTAATAAACATTAGGAAAAACCAAAAAATTAGTTGTAGCTTTTAATTAGTTTACTTTCCATGCTTGTAGTAGTAATTAAAAAGAAAACCCAAAAAGATTTCTTATTCTTCTTTTGCTTGTTGGGAGCTTTCCCGTGTAAATAGTTTTATTTCTTTTCTTTGGGGGTCGATAGGAGAAGACCATAATTAAATTGTTGAAGTGGCTCTTATATGCATTATTATTGATCTGACAAAAGAGCCCATATTGCCTTGTCTTCTCCTGTTTATTGAATGTTTGCAGATTCCAGCTTAGTCCAATGCACATGCACTATTATTATTATTCACATCATTCGGTCGTGCAAGTGAAAGGCAATTATGATGATATATGATGGACTGGCTGAGATGAGAAAAACTGGTATGAACTCGACCTCTTTTGTTTTTGTAAATATGATTAGTTCATCGTTCCTGATTCAGCTTATTATGAATAAACATGTTTGCAATGACAACTAGAGATCATAGTTTCTTATGACATGCTTGATTAGCTATGAGTTATAATGGTTTACCTTGCGTGCCAACATGCTATTAAAATAGTTATGATGTGGTATGATAGGGTGGTATCCTCCTCTGAATGATTTAAGTGACTTGACTTGGCACATGTTCACGCATGTAGTTGAAACAAAATCAACATATCTTTCACGATACTTATGTTCATGGTGGATTATATCCTACTCATGCTTGCATTCGATGTTGATTAATTTTAATGCATGTTCATGACTGTTGTCGCTCTCTAGCTGGTCGCTTCCTAGTCTTTTGCTAGCCTTCACCTATACTAAGCGGGAATACTGCTTGTGCATCCAATCCCTTAAACCCTAAAGTTATTCCATATGAGTCCACTATACCTACCTATATACGGTATCTACCTGCCGTTCGAAGTAAATTTGTATGTGCCAAAATCTAAACCTTCAAATAAATATCCTGTTTTGTATGCTCGAATAGCTCATGTATCAACTAGGGCTGCCTGTATCTTCCATGTTAGGCGGGTTATTCTCAAGAGGAGTGGACTCCGCTCCTCACTCACGAGATAAATGGCTGGTCACCGGGATGCCCAGTCCCATGCTTTATGCGAACTAAATCAAAATAATTGCAAACAAAACTCCCCCTGGTACTCTTGTTAGTTGGAGGCACTCATTGTTTCGAGCAAGCCATGGATTGATGCTTGTTGGTGGAAGGGGGAGTATAAATTTTACCATTCTGTTTGGGAACCGCCTATAATGTGTGTAGCATGGAAGATATCGCCATCTCTTGGTTGTTATGTTGACAATGAAAGTATACCACTCAAAATATTATTCACCTCTGTTTCAAAACCGAGCTCTGGCACCTCTACAAATCCCTGCTTCCCTCTGCGAAGGGCCTATCTATTTACTTTTATGCTGAGTCATCATCCTCTTAATAAAAAGCACCAGTTGGAGAGCACCGATCTCATTTGCATTCATTACTGTTAGTTTACATTGAGTATGACTTGACTGGATCTCTTTTACCATGAATTACAATGTCTAGTCGGTCTTTGGTCTTTAAAGGTGCTCTGCATTTATGTTTTGCAGTCTCAGAAAGGGCTAGCGAGATACCATCTTGTTATATCGTATTATGATTGTTTTGAGAAAGTATTGTCATCCGAGATTTATTATTATGGCTCACTAGTTGATTATGCTATTGATATGAGTAAACTTGAGACCTATGCGTAATTACGAATGTGGTTAGTTAGAATCTTTGCTAAAAACATGAATGTTGGCTTTACATATTTACAAAAACAAGAGCAAACAGAGTTTGTAAAAGTTTTCTTTATCACTTTCAGTTTGTCAACTAAATTGCTTGAGGACAAGCAAAGGTTTAAGCTTGGGGGAGTTGATACGTCTCCACCGTATCTACTTTTCCAAACACTTTTGTCCTTGTTTTGGACTCTAACTTGCATGATTTGAGTGGAACTAACCCGGACTGACGCTGTTTTCAGCAGAATTACCATGATGTTACTTATGTGCAGGAGCAAACATTCTCGGAATGACCTGAAACTTCACGGGGCCACTTTTCAAAAAATAAGAAAAATACCTACCAAAGATGAAGGCCAGGGGGCCACCGTCTCACCACGAGGGTGGGGTGCGCGCCTGCCCCCCTAGGGCGCGCCCCCTACCTCGTGGGCCCCATGTTGCCTCTCCGACGCCAACTCCACCTCCATATATTGAGTTTCGGGGAGAGAAAAATCAGAGAGAAGAAATCATCGCGTTTTACGATGCGGAGCCGCCGCCAAGCCCTAAAACCTCTTGGGAGGGCTGATCTGGAGTCCGTTCGGGGCTCCGGAGAGGGGAATCCGTCGCCATCGTCATCACCAACCATCCTCCATCACCAATTTCATGATGCTCACCGCCGTGCGAGAGTAATTCCATCATAGGCTTGCTGCACGTTGATGGGTTGGATGGGATCTATCATCTAATCGAGTTAGGTTTGTTTGGGTTTGAACCCTACTGTCCACTATGTTCTGAGATTGATGTTGCTATGACTTTGCTATGCTTAATGCTTGTTGCTACGTCTTGAGCTTGCGTTGGTTTTCCCCGAAGAGGAAGGGATGATGCAGCAGAGTAGCGTAAGTATTTCCCTCAGTTTTTGAGAACCAAGGTATCAATCCAGTAGGAGCCCGGGCTCAAGTCCCTCGTACCTGCACAAAGCGATAGCCACTCGCAACCAACGCGATTAGGGGTTGTCAAGCCCTTCACGGTCACTTATGAGAGTGAGATCTGATAGATAGAATATTTTTGGTATTTTTTATATAAAGAAGCAAAGTAAAAAGTAAAAGAAAAGTAAATAGCGAAACAATATAAAAGTGATGGAGATTGATATGATGAGAATAGACCCGGGGGCCATAGGTTTCACTAGTGGCTTCTCTCAAGACCATAAGTATTCTACGGTGGGTGAACAAATTACTGTTGAGCAATTGATAGAATTGAGCATAATTATGAGAATATCTAGGCATGATCATGTATATAGGCATCACGTCCGTGACAAGTAGATCGAAACGATTCTGCATCTACTACTATTACTCCACTCATCGACCGATATCCAGCATGCATCTAGAGTATTAAGTTAAAAACAGAGTAATGCCTTAAGCAATATGAAATAAACCCCATCTTATTATCCTTGATGGCAACGATACAATACGTGCCTTGCTGCCCCTTCTGTCACTGGGTAAGGACACCGCAAGATCGAACCCAAAGCTAAGCACTTCTCCCATGGCAAGAACTACCAATCTAGTTGGCCAAGCCAAACGAATAATTCGAAGAGACTTGCAAATATGACCAATCATACATAAAAGAATTTAGAGAAGATTCAAATATTATTCATAGATAGACTTGATCATAAACCCACAATTCATCGGTCTCAACAAACACACCACAAAAAGAAGATTACATCGAATAGATCTCCACGAGAGAGGGGGGGACTTTGTATTGAGATTCAAAGAGAGAGAAGAAGCCATCTAGCTACTAACTATGGACCCGAAGGTCTGAGGTACACTACTCACACTTCATCGGAGGGGCTAGGATGATGTAGAAGCCCTCCGTGATGACGGCCCTCTTCCGGCGGAGCTCCGGAACAGGCCCAAAGATGGGATCTCGTGGATACAGAAAGTTGCGGCGGTGGAATTAGGTTTTTGGCTCCTGTTCTGATCGTTTGCGGTACGTGTGTATATATAGGAGGAAGGAGTACGTCGGTGGAGCACCGAGGGGCCCATGAGGCAGGGGGCGCGCCCTAGGGGGGGCGCCCCCCACCCTCGTGACCGCCTCTTTGATCCCTTGCAGTAGGGTCCAAGTCTCCTGGATCACGTTCGGTGAGAAAATCACGTTTCCTAAGATTTTATTCCGTTTGGACTCCGTTTGATATTCCGTTTATCCGAAACACTGAAATAGGCAAAAAACAGCAATTCTGGGCTGGGCCTCCGGTTAATAGGTTAGTCCCAAAAATAATATAAAAGTGGAAAATATAGCCCAATATAGTCCAAAACAGTAGATAATATAGCATGGAGCAACCAAAAATTATAGATACGTTGGAGACGTATCAGGCATCCCCAAGCTTAATTCCTGCTTGTCCTCGAGTAGGTAAATGATAAAAGGAGAATTTTTGATGCGGAGTGCTACTTGGCATAATTTCAATGCAAATCTTCTTAATTGTGGTATGAATATTCAGATTAGAAAGATTCAAGATAAAAGTTTATATTGACATAGAAAATAATAATACTTCAAGCATACTAACAAAGCAATTATGTCTTCTCAAAATAACATGGCCAAAGAGAGTTATCCCTACAAAATCATATAGTCTGGCTATGCTCCATCTTCCCGACACAAAGTATTTAAATCATGCACAACCCCGATGACAAGCCAAGCAATTGTTTCATACTCTAACTTTTTCAAAACTTTTTCAATCTTCACGCAATACATGAGCGTGAGCCATGGATATAGCACTATAGGTGGAATAGAATGGTGGTTGTGGAGAAGACAAAAAGGAGTAGATAGTCTCACATCAACTAGGCGTATCAACTGGATATGGAGATGCCCATCAATAGATATCAATGTGAGTGAGTAGGGATTGCCATGCAACGGATGCACTAGAGCTATAAGTATATGAAAGCTCAAAAAGAAACTAAGTGGGTGTGCATCCAACTTTCTCGCTCATGAAGACCTAGGGCAATTTGAGGAAGCCCATCATTGGAATATACAAGCCAAGTTCTATAATGAAAAATTCCCACTAGTATATGAAAGTGATAACATGAGAGACTCTCTACTATGAAGATCAAGGTGCTACTTTGAAGCACAAGTGTGGTAAAAGGATAGTAACATTGTCCCTTCTCTCTTTTTCTCTCATCATTTTTAAGTTTGGCCCTTTTCTCTTTTTTTATGGCCTCTTTTTTTCGCCCGGAGTCTCATCCCAACTTATGGGGGAATCATAGTCTCCATCATTCTTTCCTCACTGGGACAATGCTCTAATAATGATGATCATCACACTTTTATTTTTCTTACAACTCAACGATTACAACTCGGTACTTAGAACAAAATATGACTCTATGTGAATGCATCTGGCAGTGTACCGGGATATGCAATATGACAATGATGGATGTGTCATGATGAACTAGATGGTGAAAAGTTGCATGGCAATATATCTCGGAATGGCTATGGAAATGCCATAATAGGTAGGTATGGTGGCTGTTTTGGGGAAGGTATATGGTAGGTGTATGATACCAGTGAAAGGTGCGCGGTATTAGAGAGGCTAGCAAGGGTGGAAGGGTGAGAGTGCGTATAATCCATGGACTCAACATTAGTCATAAAGAACTCATATACTTATTGCAAAACTCTAGAAGTTATCAAAGCAAAGTATTACGTGCATTCTCCTAGGGGGATAGATTGGTAGGAAAAGACCATCGCTCGTCCCCGACCGCCACTCATAAGGAAGACAATAAATAAATAAATCATGCTCTGACTTCATCACATAACGGTTCACCATACGTGCATGCTACGGGAATCACAAACTTCAACACAAGTATTCTTTAAATTCACAACTACTCAACTAGCATGACTTTAATATTATCACCTCCATAACTCAAAACAATTATCATGCTTCAATCTTTTCTTAGTATTCAACACACTCAAAAGAAAGTTCACAAATCTTGTGTAACACCCCAGATGTAATTTACCTTATCTATATCCCAACTCTTGCCGTTTTCGGCCTAAGTTATTTTACTTTCCTCGGGTTCGGGTTTTTGTCTCCATGTGTTGTTGCCTTTATCATGCATCTCATATCATGTCATCATGTGCATTGCATTTGCATACGTTTTCGTTTCATGCATCCGAGCATTTTCTCCGTTGTTCGTTTTGCATTCCGGCGCTCCTATCTCCTCCGGTGCCCCTTTATACCTCTTTTCGTTTGTGGGGGTTAAACATTTCCTGATTGGACCGAGACTTGCCAAGTGGCCTTGGTTTACTACCGGTAGACCGCCTGTCAAGTTTTGTGCCATTTGGACTTCGTTTGATACTTCAACGGCTAACCGAGGGACCGAAAAGGCCTCGTTTGTGTTGCAGCCCAACACCCTTCTAATTTGGCCCAAAACCCACCTAAACCCTCTCCATCACCTAGAGCGTTCGATCACGATCGCGTGGCCAAAAACCACACTCCATTTGGAGCTTCCTAGCTCCTCCTACCTATAAAACTAGGTCTCCCTCAAAATTTTCGGATCTTCCACCCCCTAACCCTAGCCTTTTTCTCCATCCGCGCGCCGGACGTGTCCGGTCCGCGCTGGACATCCCTCCGCCGCCGCCCGCAGCCAACCGGGGGCCGCCACGTGGCGTTCCGCCACCCACAGCCACGGTCCCCCGAGCCCGCCGCGGTCCCCCGAGCCTGTTCCCCGCGCCGCTGCCTTTTGCCTCGTCTTCTCCGCCGGGAGCCGCCGCCCGACTTGACCGTCCTCGCCGTGCCGCCTCTCCCTCTGCCGCGCCGTTCCCCGTGTCATCCGGAGCTGCTCTTCGCCTGAGGCGCCTCGCCGCGCCACCGGGCCTCCACCACCACGCCGCCCCTCACCGGCGACGTTCCGCGCCGCGCCCTCTGTCCACTTCCCCGGTCGGCTTCATCCTCCTCCATCGAACCCCTCTCTCGGGCGAGCTCGAGCGACTCCGGCGAGCTCGAGCACTTCTCCGGCGACGTTCGTCAGCTACAGTACCCGATCCGCTGCTACAGTACCGTCAGATCTGGGAAAAACCCTAGATCCAATAGGGTTGACTTTCCCCTTTCCCCTTATTTTTTTGCAATTTTCATCATGCTATAACTCCGCATCCGTAGCTCCGATTTGTGCGTGTAGCATATTAAAATGTTCGTATCAACGAGTACATGATTTCATCGCATTCCATCATTTTCATTTGAGCTCATCTTGATGCCCGAAATGCTGTTGGAATAGGGCTATGTGATAAATTTGCCAGATCTGTTTCATCAAATAGATATTTGTCATTTTTGCCATGATTAGTGTGTGCATGATATGCTCCTGATCTCTACATGAGTTTTGTTATATGCCATGCCATATTTACATAGGTGTTTACCATGTATTTTTGTGATATGCGTGGTGACTATCACAAGCTTGCAAAGTAGCATATTCGGTAATGCTGATTTCAGGGACTTGAAATTTCTCTAAGTCCTTGTCCTGATTTTATCATTATGCCATATGTTTATGATGTTTCCTAGTGATCCGTGCCTCTTTTGAGGATGATCAGTAAGAATGGTTTGTTAACTTTGTGGTGCTCTATCCATCCATGTCTTTGTTTGCATTTATGGAGCACCCGAGCGTGAGTCAATCGAGCTCTACTTTTGCTCTATCATGAATCCTGGCAGATTGTTGACTTGTTAGCGAAATTGCCGAGGATGTTGCTATTGATCCGTGCATGCTATTTTGTTGTTCTTGCCATGTATAGCTTCTATGCCATGTATTCTTCATGGGTGTATGCTTAGTTTGTCATGCCATGCTCTGTAGTGAGTGCGTCGAGCTCGTAAACATGCGTACTCGTTAACTTATTTGCATTCTCCCGTTTTTCTCTAAGTCTGAGATCCGTTTATGTTTTTGTCATGTTCACATGCTTGTAATTGTATTTTCTGATCCCTTTTGGCTCAAGGTCACTAAGGGACTTTTGTTAAGTGCTTTGTGTTGCTTCATGCCATGCCTTGCTTTGCCATGTTAAGTTCATGTAGCATATAGTTTTCATGCTCTAAAGTGTGCTTTCTGATGATAAATTCCAGACTTGTGATAATTTCACCAAGTCTGAAACATGTTATCATTTGCTCTTTTGCCATGCTTGTTTGAACCTGTTAATGGATGAATTAGCCGTAGCTCAGTGTTCATTTTTTGTCAAGCATCATGAGTGGATCCCTGTCATGTATTTTGTTGTCATATTTGAGTGATGTAGCATATTTATCTTGATGCATTTAGATGGCTACTTGCTGATTATCGCAGACCGATGCCATATTTGTTTTGCTTGCCATTTCCAAACCGTGCGTCCGATTCCGGTGATCTTTATATCGATTTCAACCGAAATAACCTCACCTTTCCAGTGGCACTCTTGGATTTCCATGTTGAGGCCAGGTCCAATCATTCTTTGTCAAATCTTGCATATGCATCACATACTGCATCCCGCACATCATACCATGTTTGCATCATGTTGCTTGAGCATTGCACGTGGTTGATTGTGTTCCCTTTTGCTTGTTGTCTTGTTTGGGTAGAGCCGGGAGACGAGTTCACGAACGAGGAGCCCATTGAGTTCGCTTACGAGGATCAAGTCTACTCTGAGAACTTTGCAGGCAAGATGATCATACCCTCGAAATCACTTCTATCTTTGCTTGCTAGATGATCGCTCTTTTGCTATGCCTATGCTACGATGCCTACCACTTGCTTATCATGCCTCCCAAATTTCCATGTCAAACCTCTAACCCACCATGTCCTAGCAAACCGTTGATTGGCTATGTTACCGCTTTGCTCAGCCCCTCTTATAGCGTTGCTAGTTGCAGGTGAAGATTGGAGATCGTTCCTTGTTGGAACATTGTTTATTGTTGGGATATCACTATATTATCTTATTATCTTAATGCACCTATATACTTGGTAAAGAGTGGAAGGCTCGGCCTTATGCCTAGTGTTTTGTTCCACTCTTGCCGCCCTAGTTTCTGTCGTATCGGTGTTATGTTCCCAGATTTTGCGTTCCTTACACGGTTGGGTTATAATGGGAACCCCTTGACAGTTCGCCTTGAATAAAACTCTTCCAGCAATGCCTAACCTTGGTTTTACCTTTTGCCACCTAGCCTCTTTTCCCTTGGGTTTCCGGAGCCCGAGGGTCATCTTTATTTAAACCCTCCCCCCCCCCCCAGGGCCAGTGCTCCTCTGAGTGTTGGTTCAAACTAGAGCCCTGTGCAGCGCCCCCTCGAGGAAACTCGAGGTTTGGTTTTAGTTGTATGGAGAGCTCATCTGAGTGTGCCCTGAGAACGAGATATGTGCAGCTCCTATCGGGATTTGTCGGCACATTCGGGCGGTGTTGCTGGACTTGTTTTACCATTGTCGAGGATGTCTTGTAAAACCGGGATGCCGAGTCTGATCGGAATGTCTCGGGAGAAGGAATATCCTTCATTGACCATGAGAGCTTGTGATGGGCTAAGTTGGGACACCCCTGTAGGGATTTGAACTTTCGAAAGCCGTGCCCGCGGTTATGGGCAGATGGGAATTTGTTAATGTTCGGTTGTAGATAACATGAAACTTAACTTAATTAAAATGAATCAACCGTGTGTGTAACCGTGATGGTCTCTTCTCGGCGGAGTCCGAGAAATGAACATGGTGTTGGAGTAATGCTTGACGTAGGTTGTTCTAGGATCACTTCTTGATCATAGTTGTTCGACCGTGCTTTTGTCTTCCCTTCTCGCTCTCTTTTGCGAACAGGTTAGCCACCATATATGCTAGTCGCTTGTTGCATCTCCACATATTACCTTGCCTTACCTATAAGCTTAAATAGTCTTGGTCGCGAGGGTGCAAGATTGCTGAGTCCCCGTGACTCACAGTGTACTTCCACAACCAGATGCAGGGACCGATGATACCGTTCCAGACGATGCGCTTGAGCTCAAGTGGGAGTTCGATGAAGACTCTCGCCGTTACTATGTGTCTTTCCCAAATGATCAGTAGTGGTGCCCAGTTGGGGCGATCAGGGACCGTGTCGCATGTTGGGGTTAATCTTTATTTTGGTATCGTAGTCAGACCATGAGTGTATTGGATGATTGTAATGTTATTCATGTATTTGTGTGACGTGGTGAGTGTAAGCCAATTATGTATCCTTTCCCCTTTTATATATTTACATGGGTTGTTGTGAAGATTACCTTACTTGCGACATTGCTTTCAATGCGGTTATGCCTCTAAGTCGTGCTTCGACACGTAGGAGATATAGCCGCATCGAGGGCGTTACATCTTGAATACCAAGCATATTATTATTAGGCAAATTACCATGCTATTAAGAGACTCTCAAATTAATTTAAGTGAAGCATGAGAGATCAATAGTTTCTTTAAAACATATCCACCATCGTGCTCTAAAAGATCTAAGTGAAGCACATAGAGCAAAATTATAACGCTCAAAAGATATAAGTGAAGCACATAGAGTAAAATTAACTATCTCAAAGGATATAAGTGAAGCACATAGAGCAAAACTACTTAGCTCAAAAGATATAAGTGAAGCACATAGAGTATTCTATCAAATTTTAATTCATGTATGGCTCTCTCAAAAGGTGTGTACAGCAAGGATGATTGTGGTATACTAGCAAACAAAGACACAAATAATACAAGACGCTCCAAGCAAAACACATATCATGTTGGTGAATAAAAATATAGCTCCAAGTAAATTACCGATGGAAGTGGACGAAAGAGGGGATGCCTTCCGGGGGCATCCCCAAGCTTTGACTTTTTGGTGTCCTTGGATTATCTTGGGGGTGCCATGGGCATCCCCAAGCTTAGGCTCTTTCCACTCCTTGTTCCATGATCCATCAAAAGAATTCACCCAAAACTTGAAAACTTCACAACACAAAACTCAAAATAGAAAACTCGTGAGCTCCGTTAGCGAAAGAAAACAAAAGACCACTTCAACGTACTGTAATGAACTCATTCTTTATTTATATTGGTGTTAAACCTACTGTATTCCAACTTCTCTATGGATTATAAACTATTTTACTAGCAATAGATTCATCAAAATAAGCAAACAACACACGAAAAACAGAATCTGTCAAAAACAGAACAGTCTGTAGTAATCTGTAGCTAGTGCAAGATCTGGAACCCCAAAAATTCTAAAATAAATTTCTGGACGTGAGGAATTTATATCTTAATCATCTGCAAAAATAATTAACTAAATATCACTCTTCAAATAAAAATTACAGCAGTTCTCGTGAGCGCTAAAGTTTCTGTTTTTTACAGCAAGTTCAACAAGACTTTCCCCAAGTCTTCCCAACGGTTCTACTTGGCACAAACACTAATTAAATACAAAAAAAACACAACCAAAACACAGGATAAATAATTTATTTATTACTAAACAGGAGCAAAAAGCAAGGAATAAAAATAAAATTGGGTTGCCTCCCAACAAGCGCTATCGTTTAACGCCCCTAGCTAGGCATAACAAGCAAGAATAGATCTAGGTATTGCCATAGTAATAAGATAGGTTGGTGAAACTCATTTCATATTCTATATGTTCGGCAGCAAGTTTTCTTTGAGGCAAGCAAAAGTAATCAAAAGGACTAAATTTAACAGGACAAAAGTCCCCAAGATCAACCTTGGGAGGTATAGGTTCCTCCTTCGGTCCTTCATAATGCACAACCAATTCATCATTATAAGAATTCTTTTGACAGAACTTCATGAGCCTATATTCAAGAGAATATCCTAGTTCATTATTTCGAATAGCCAAATCATCATTAAGTTCAGAAATTCTATCAACTAAAACATTGGTAAGAACCTTTCTTCTAAGATTTTCATTAAAAGCAACATAGTCTAGAGATTGAAAACGCATTATTTCTTCTTGATCAAAGAGGATAGCCTCTATGGGAGAACGGCAAGCGTCCACCCTATAATGTGCAAAGATTTATTTGGCTTCTCTAATTATGAATCTAAACTCATGAGCCAAAAAGATAGTAGCTGCACGCTTAATAGAAGAATGCTCAATATTAGAAAATTCTAGAAAAATCATTTGTATAGAAGGATGCATGTGCATGAATTGTCTTTCAAGTTCAACTACAAACATGGCAATAGCGTCCGCAAGACTACTAGTTCTGTGAAGGATAGAACTACCCATAGAAGGTAAAGCACCGGCACAAGTAAAGAAATCTTGAATAACTCATTTTCCAATAATATTACCACTACCAACACGGAATTTTTTTTGTATGAAAGATGGTAGGTTCTTTAACAGGAGTATCAGAATCTTCCATGATATTGTTATCGCCCAAATTGGCGATAACTTCCCCAGTTTCAGACATAACGACAAGCAGGCAAACAAACTAACACACAAGCAAACAAAAAAAGACAAATAGAGAAGAAGGATAGAGAGAGAGGGCCAATAAAACGGCAAGGGTGAATTGGGGGGAGAGGAAAACGAGAGGCAAATGGCAAATAATGTAATGCGAGAGATAGGGATTGTGATGGGTACTTGGTATATGACTTTTTGCGTAGACTCCCCGGCAACGGCGCCAGAAATCCTTCTTGCTACGTCTTGAGCTTGCGTTGGTTTTCCCCGAAGAGGAAGGGATGATGCAGCAGAGTAGCATAAGTATTTCCCTTAGTTTTTGAGAACCAAGGTATCAATCCAGTAGGATCCCACGCTCAAGTCCCTCGTACCTGCACAAAGCGATAGCTACTCGCAACCAACGCGATTAGGGGTTGTCAAGCCCTTCACGGTCACTTACGAGAGTGAGATCTGATAGATAGAATATTTTTGGTATTTTTGATATAAAGATGCAAAGTAAAAGCAAAGTAAATAGCAAAACAATATAAAAGTGATGGAGATTGATATGATGAGAATAGACCCGGGGGGCATAGGTTTCACTAGTGGCTTCTCTCAAGAGCATAAGTATTCTACGGTGGGTGAACAAATTACTGTTGAGCAATTGATAGAACTGAGCATAATTATGAGAATATCTAGGCATGATCATGTATATAGGCATCACGTCCGTGACAAGTAGATCGAACCGATTCTGCATCTACTACTATTACTCCACTCATCGACCGCTATCCAGCATGCATCTAGAGTATTAAGTTAAAAACAAAGTAACCCCTTAAGCAAGATGACATGATGTAGAGAGATAAATTCATGAAATATGAAATAAACCCCATCTTGTTATCCTCGATGGCAACGATACAATGCGTGCCTTGCTACCCCTTCTGTCGCTGGGTAAGGACACCGCAAGATCGAACCCAAAGCTAAGCACTTCTCCCATGGCAAGAACTACCAATCTAGTTGGCCAAACCAAACAGATAATTCGAAGAGACTTGCAAAGATAACCAATCATACATAAAATAATTCAGAGAAGATTCAAATATTATTCATAGATAGACTTGATCATAAACCCACAATTCATCAGTCTCAACAAACACACCGCAAAAAGAAGATTACATCGAATAGATCTCCACGAGAGAGGGGGAGAACTTTGTATTTAGATTCAAAGAGAGAGAAGAAGCCATCTAGCTACTAACTATGGACCGGAAGGTCTGAGGTAAACTACTCACACTTCATCGAAGGGGCTAAGATGATGTAGAAGCCCTCCGTGATGACGTCCCTCTTCCGGCGAAGCTCCGGAACAGGCCCCAAGATGGGATCTCGTGGATACAGAAAGTTGCGGCGGTGGAATTAGGTTTTTGGCTCCTGTTCTGATCGTTTGGGGGTACGTGTGTATATATAGGAGGAAGGAGTATGTCGGTGGAGCACCGAGGGGCCCACGAGGCAGGGGGCGCGCCCTAGGGGCGCGTGACCGCCTCTTTGATCCCTTGCAGTAGGGTCCAAGTCTCCTGGATCACGTTCGGTGAGAAAATCACGTTTCCGAAGATTTTATTCCGTTTGGACTCCGTTTGATATTCCGTTTATCCGAAACACTGAAATAGGCAAAAAAACAGCAATTCTGGGCTAGGTTCGGTTAATAGGTTAGTCCCAAAAATAATATAAAAGTGGAAAATAAAGCCCAATATAGTCCAAAACAGTAGATAATATAGCATGGAGCAATCAAAAATTATAGATACGTTGGAGACGTATCACTTGTCACTAGGGCCCGAGTGCCATGATTTCAGATCTGAACCTATTATGTTTTCATCAATATATGAGAGTTCTTGATCCTATCTCTCAAGTCTATAGTCACCTATTATGTGTTATGATCCGTTAACTCTGAAGTGACAATAATCGGGATATTTACCGGTGATGACCGTAGTTTGAGGAGTTCATGTATTCACTATGTGTTAATGCTTTGTTCCGGTTCTCTATTAAAAGGAGGCCTTAATATCCCTTAGTTTTTGTAAGGACCCCACTGCCACGGGAGGGTAGGACAAAAGATGTCATGCAAGTTCTTTTCCATAAGCACGTATGACTATATTCAGAATACATGCCTACATTATATCAACAAACTGGAGCTAGTTCTGTGTCACCCTAGGTTATGACTGTTACATGATGAACCGCATCCGGCATAACTCTCTATCACCGATCCATTGCCTATGAGCTTTCCATATATTGTTCATCCCTTATTTACTTTTCCGTTGCTATTGCTATCATCACTACAAAATACCAAAAACACTGCTTTTACTATTGTTACCTTTTGTTACCGTTATCACTACTATCATATTACTTTGCTACTAAATACTTTGCTGCAAATATTAAGTTTCCATGTGTGGTTGAATTGACAACTCAGCTGTTAATACTTGAGAGTATTTTTTGGCTCCCCTTGTGTCGAATCAATAAATTTGGGTTGAATACTCTACCCTCGAAAACTGTTGCGATCCCCTATACTTGTGGGTTATCAGACAACATTATTTACTACCTTGTCACCTGCCTATGCCAGATTATCTTTAGTGAGAATGACACCCCTATGCACAAACCACATGAAAATTTTAACCTTCGGTGATACTTTGGTTTTCTAGATATTTGAACAAAAGACCAGTCCAGAATTAATTAAATCCGTATAGTGATGGATTTAATAGGGAAAACTCCAGAAGATATCAACCTCTAATGAAACGTGTCTGACTCATTAGTTAAGTGATCTCATCAACCTACATACTAAATATAGCCAAGCAGTCCATTTGTCCCTGATCCATAGCTCACATGAACTTGATATTTAAAGGAGACGTCCCAATATTGTGCTCACAAAAGCATCCTTACATCGCATAATATTGTACAGAGATGGATATTGCAGGCCTAAAGGTGTATCCGCATCAAGATATCCTGTCCATATCTCATTGTTCGACCATCTCCAGCTTTAAGGCTACCCATATTAAAGAAATAAACTTTTGTTCTCATCAAAACTTGAAAATGAACATTCAGTGGAATTTCGGTGTGTGAGAGCCAATTAGGGTGAATATCGTGCCATGTTAAGGAGCCTGGATATGGTGATGTTGGTCGAAAAGAAGAGCGGCATGGTTATGGTGTCTACCGTGCTTAACTGGGACGCGTGAGGGCCTTCAATGCTAGCTTCTTGACGCAAGTTTGGGCATGAACATGTGAGCGCCTAAGAGCAGCCAAATTCAACAGTGCATTTTTATCTGGCTGCTTAGACTTTTTTTGAAAAGGAGGTTGAGACCCCCGTCCTCTCCATCATTGCGATGCACACAAGCATTTTTTATTAATTATTACGCATAGTACATAACAAATGAACCATGTCTGAATAATTACAGGATACAAAATTCACACCATGTCGACTTGTTCCAGAACAACGCCTTCAAAAACGGATAAACCTCCTTGCACCATTATCATCCCGTCTGGTCATAGATAACCTAGACAAGGATGTGTATCCTGGTTGCCAAGACTGGTCAATGAAGACTATAATAACAACAAGTAGACAACACCTTCAACAAAGTAACGATGCAAGTTCGTCGTTGCTGAGTCCGATCAATAGAGGAAATGACAAGAGTTTGCACTCCCAATATGAAGTGGTGTTCCAATTAGAATCTTGATGATAGATCATTCTATAGTCACATCAGCCAGTACTCCACGCTAGGCCAAAAAGGCACTTGCTGCTTGGACTTGAGACCAAAAAAATCAGACCGTAGATTTCATTACAAAATATTGTGAAATATTCCTAATTATATGTTAGTTCTTTATACTTGCATAAAAGGAAGATGCGACCCGGTACCTGAAATATTGGTAGTACATTTGTCTAAAAAAGAAAACAAACAAATTAGATAAATTGGGCAATCAACATCGCATCTGAAACCAACCAACTCACTGTATGTAACTTGAATACTGGATTAGTTGAATATCTCACACACACAAAAAGAATACTAGTTGAATATTAGAACATCCGTGTAAGAATATTTGACCATCGGTAGCTTGTCTGATGACTGGCAGTGGCTCTGTCAAAATGTAGTCATGATTGCATATGAAGGGAACAAAATCAGACAATCAACCTTGCTATCGCTAACTAGTCAAGACACCTAGTCGATCATTACTGGTTATGTCACTCGATTGACTGTGTGAGCAAGAGATGGGCAGGGGCGGTGATCGTGGTTAGCGTTCATAACGTAAGCATTTTTGACCGTTCACGTACACAGCTATCCATGGTCCATTCATCCAGATCTTTCTGAATTGCTTGTAAAATGGTAACTGACACACACGTACTAGACCAAATCATCATCATGTAGTGTGGTAGTGCTAAACAGTTTCAGAGCTGTCTGACAGACTGCATCAGATGCAACACTGAAGAGCAAAGTTGTGCTGGTTGGGCGGGCAGGTGTCATCATTGATCGATTTAATGTCGTAGCTCAGAAACATGATGCATGCATGCATCACAAGATGAATTCAGGCGTGTTGCACGCTCTTGAGTTGAGAGACGCGTTGATTAGGTGGTACCGTGGTAGCTACTCATGAAAGCAGAAAAATGATGCATGGAGACGGGGTACCAGTGTTGATTTACTGATAGATATAACTTGCATAATGAAATGTACAGAGTTACAGAAGAGACACTGGCTTGCTAAAAAGACACTTTAAAAAAAACAGCCTCTCCGATTTCCATATATCACAAACCACAATGTCTCTTTTGTTACAAACTACTCTCTCCGTCCGGATGTATTTCAATTTTAGATATATTCATTTATGTGACAAGTAATTCCGGACAGAGAGAGTACTAAACCGGCGCTAAACAGACACTTGGTTGAGATATGTGCATGCCACCGGGCACTGGCTCACGTTCTCCCTTCGATGTATATACGTGAATTACGGGAATGGGCGTAGTACGTGCCGACATGTTCTCCCTTCGATGACCAATGGGCATAGTACGTGCCGACATGTGTGTCCCCTGAATTATTGGAGCGGGCGGCGATCGCTACGTACGTGACGGCGACATGTATACGTGATACTCCTCCGCCTGCCGGCGTTACCCGTGATACAGTAGGCACGTACTCCGTCACGTGTGGACTTTTTTTTACGTGAAAGGGAAAGAAACAAAAAATAGCGCCGTTGCCGGGGATCGAACCCGGGTCACCCGCGTGACAGGCGGGAATACTTACCACTATACTACAACGACTTGGGTGCAAAACATATCTAACTGTTCATTCACATCCTTGTTGATGCAAACCTATCAGCTCAGTTCACTGGTCGACAGCCAGTGGGTCACATCCAAGCTAGATGGTGCTGGATGCATGGATATGATCGCAGAGGTTTTTTTTCGGACACCTTGACATGCCGACTGGCGTATCTACTCGATTATTGGGGGCTGTGATCCGTACATAGATGACAGGGACATGCTCCCTCTCCGTCTCATATTGTAAGACGTTTTTTGACATTAGTGTAGTGTTAAAAAACAACTTACAATATAGGACAAAGGTAGCATATAGTATACGTGATACGTCCCGTGTTGACCGAAAGTACGTGGTAGATGAAATAGCTTGATCATCTCCGCGTGGATTCAAAGAACTTCTGATGATTAACCTGACCGTAAGATAGATGTATGCATCCCATTGATGTAGAGGCCGAACGTTATCAACTACTTTCAGAAAAAATAATAAGTTGATCTCTCTCCCTGACCATATCAGTTCGAGTTTTGCTAGACGTACGGAGCTTTACTTAAGTATACGGGCTGATTCCTGAGCTGGGGTGTTTTAATTGGACTAAGGGTGAGGGCGAGCCCCACACGGGTGAAAATCAGGGGAGGGCCTGAAGAGAATTATGGAAGGGTTTATAGCAGGCCCGTAAAAGTCTGTATGTGTAGCATTTTTGTATCACTTCGGTAGCAGGCAACCAATGGGTAACAGCATTCCAAGTCAGGCAACCTGGCCGCTGGGTGGAGCCTACAATAAGCTACGAAACGTTCGGCAGAAATAAAACAGGAGAAGCAAGAACGATTATCTTAGAGTATGTAATGCAACTAAATTTGGGATGCTTTTTCTTCTTATTTGCGGGTTACATTTGGGATAGTACTACATTTATACACCCATGCATCAACCCTTCATGTCGGCCATGTGTAGCTGCCAGATTGACTGGCTGGAGTTATTAATTTGAGGTACCACGCCGTACCTTGCTCGCGCAGCTGCTACCAGATCAATCAGCCATGGTGGTCGGCGTGGTCGTCTTCTAAGATACCAGACCAATGGGGAAGCGGAAGCATTATCATGTCTGTATGCCGCGTATAAAAATATGATGGCTCACTTCCATGAAAAAAAATCTTTGGCATCATGAGTTGCTTCATGGCATTCAAAACATTTTGGAGCCCTCTTTCAGGTCATGCATAAAGACAGATAGCCTAAGACTGCATCATTGCACTACTAAAATACTAGTAGTACATTCCCAATGAAGCCAGCATGTGTTCACTTTGTTCCTGGTACCTCTCAAACCACGATTCGGAAAGCCTTTTTGTTTCTGTCATAATCATTGTTTGGAACATGGTGTTGACCTTCGCTTTGTCTTGCTTCTCTGCTTCCTATCTCACATTTAGCCTCCTCGTTTTTGGTGCTAAGTCGCCTTTTATAACATTATTTGGTTGGGCACGAGTATACAATATTTCACAAAATAAATGCAGATAGATGTTGTTGCTCAGATAAGAAATAATGACTTTTGATTCTCTTGTTCTGGTGTGGATATATGGATGGAGATCACGTGATTGACCGCTTCTCTTCTCTGGAGTCTGTGGTGCTTAACGAGGACGAGCACCTTCGAGGCTAGCTTCTTGTCGCATGTTTGTGCATGAACTTGTGAGAACCTAAGAGCGATCAATCTCAATAATGTGTTTCTTTCTTGCTGCTTGAACTTGAGACAAACAAAACAAAACCATAGATTTGATTATAAAATATTGTGAAAATATTCATAATTATATGTTGCTTATTTCTTTTTTTGTTACAACTATTGGTTCTTTGTACTTGCATAAAAGGGACAAACGAATCGGTACCTGTAAATCTATAGTAGGTCCTAAGACACATAATATTTGAGTAAGGGGGCAAAATTGGATTAAGAGTTCAGACCAGAGATGCTTCCTAAAGTATATGCATTCTAGGCCGTAGCAACGCACGGCGTTCTAATAGTATGTCAAGGTATGTCAAGTAGTAGACTAGTGGTACATTCGTCAGAAAAAAAGAGCTAAGTTAGAAAAATTGGTCAATCAACATCGCATCCGGAACCAACCAACTCAATGTATATACCTTGAATTAGTAGTCGAATATTAGGACATCCATGTAAGAATAAATGTCCATGGGTAGCTTGTCTTCATCACTAGAGCGACTCAGTCAAAAATGTAGACAATATAGCACATGAAGGGAGCAAAATCAGGTAATCTACCTTGCTATCGCTAACTAGTCAACCCAATGGGTAGCTACGATACTACTCATGAGAGCAGAAAAGATGATGCACGGAGATGAGCACTGGTGTTGATTTACTATTAGATATAAGTTGTATAAATAAACCGTACCGAGTGACAGAAGAGGTAGTGGCTTGCTACAACAAACAATTGGTTGGGATGTGTTCATGCATGCGACTCGGTAGAAGCAACTGTACATATCACTGGCTCCCGTGTTGACAATGTTACTGCCCATTTTTTTATCATCTTAGCTACTAATTAGGTGATTAGGAGAATGAAAGGATGATTTTTTTTTGAGAGTACGCAAATTGCGTACCATAGCTTGATAGAGGATAGAAAGCTTATGTACAAGAGTTTAGATGCATCTAAGCCACAAGTCGGTTGAGGCATGGAGGACACTCCACTCCTACTCCTGCTATCTCACACTACTACTCACACCACACACTAACTCCTTTTCCTCCTGCGAGTGTCCACAAATGTAGTTCTTCAAAGATCTTTGTGACTAGCTCCGCGGCACTCATCCAACTGGAATTATCGCGGAACACTCGGTTGTTTCTTTGTTTCCAGATGCTCCAGCAAACTAGGCTCACAAGTGAGTTGAAAGCACGGCGGTGTGTTTTGTGGATGTGTTTGCGAGTAGCACCCCACCAAGTCTCCAGAGTGTTGTTACCATCGGGAATGAGTAGTGTATCTATCCTGCTCCTGGAGAAGGTCATGAACCATACTTGCTTGGAGTAGGCACATTGAGTCATAATGTGGTCTACGTTGTCCTCTTCTTGGTCGCAAAGAAAGCAAGTCGATGCTTGTTCTTGCAGTCCATGTCGCAGCCTACGGTCAGATGTCCAGACACGGTATTGCAGAGCTAGCCACATGAAGATTTTGATGGGTAAAGGCGCCCAGCACTTCCAGATCCAGCTAGCAAAAGCGGCCTTAATTGCACCCATGACGAGCATTGTATAAGCCGATGCAGAAGTGTAGACTACACGTTCGTTCCATGGCCAGATCGCCTCATCTTCCAGGTTGGGGTTGAGCTGCGTGTTCAACATGATCTCCCAAAGCCGGATCAGCTGGATTAGGCCATCTGTGACAGCTCTCCTGTTATGTCTGATGCCCATCTATGGTTCAGCAACCCATCCTTCACCAATCTCTTGTTAGCGGTTTGGGGGCGAATTAGCTTCTTGATATCTGGTGCAATATCATCGATCGAGGCCCCATCAATCCATTTGTCCTTCCAAAATAGCACCTTATCCTCCTATTCTCCAATGCACCAAGCTGTTGAAAGCTATCTGAACTTGCGGGTTGCAAGTCATTGGCAAATCGTGCCAGGGTTTAGAAGGGTCGGTGCGTCGTAGCCACTCCCAGCGCAGTCTCAAAGCCATACCATGTCTTTTTAGGTCTATGATGCCGAGGCCTCCCAGCTCTTTAGGTCTACATACATTTTCCCAAGAGACTAAGCATTGCCCTCCATGAATCTTCTCTGTTCCTTCCCAGAAGAAGGCCCGACATCTCTTGTTCACACACTCTACGGCCCATTTGGTGCATCTGCCACAAGAAGATGATGCGTCGCCCTAGCCATAAC
Source organism: Triticum aestivum (assembly GCF_018294505.1). Lineage (NCBI taxonomy): Eukaryota > Viridiplantae > Streptophyta > Magnoliopsida > Poales > Poaceae > Triticum > Triticum aestivum. The sequence continues at coordinate 51,929,260 of NC_057812.1, read as the reverse complement.
GACGTCATGAACGAGAACCAGCCTGCCCGTGCGAGTGATAAGTCCTCGTTGCCATCCAGGGAGGAAGTTCAAAATGTTGTCCACGATCGGTTCCCACTCCGCTCGAGTCAGTTGCCAAATAGATAGCTGCAGCCCGAGGTATTTGCATGGGAATTTGTCCATCTTCCATGGTAAGGCTGCTGCTACAAGTTCCTTGTCTCCTTCCTCCTCACGGATCAGAATTGCCGCAGATTTAGCAAAGTTAATTTTCAGTCCCGATGCTGTCCAAATATGAGCATGGCCTCTTGGACGAACCGGAGATCAGGCAGGGAAGGCCGGATAAACAGCACCACATCATCAGCATATATCGAGATTCTTTGCATCGAGGAGCAGCCTGGCATCGTACTGAGGACTCCCGTCTCCTGGGCTTTAGACACGATCGATGTCAGGACATCCATGGCGATGACAAAGAGTAGGGGAGAAATCAGATCGCCTTGTTTGAGACCTTGGGCATGCATGAATTTCGGCCCAGCGTATCCATTAACTACCACTCTAGATGAAGCTGTGGTGAGTAGGGTTGCAATCCATGGAAGCCAAAGATCAGGGAATCCCTTGGCCCTGAGAACTTCAAAAAGGAAGGGCCATGCTATGGTGTCGAAAGCACGAGATATGTCCAGTTTAAGCATAACTCCCTTGGCCTTCCTACGGTGAAGGGATCTGGCCACCTGTCGAACTAGCACGAAGTTGTCATGCAAGTTTCTCCCTTTTATGAAAGCCAATTGGTTGGCTTGAACAAGTTCACCCATGCGAGGACATAGCCTTTTGGACAGAAGCTTCGAGCATATTTTGGGCAAACTGTGCACCAACGTTATGGGCCTAAAGTCTCCAACATGGCAGGCGTCCGGCCTCTTGGGAATGAGAGTAATCAAGGCCTGGTTGAGCCGGCCAGAGCCATGCCCATTATCCGTGAAGATCTTGTGTATCACTGCCATAATATCTGAAGGAAATATGCCCTAGAGGCAATAATAAAGTTATTATTTATTTCCTTATATCATGATAAAAGTTTATTATTCATGCTAGAATTGTATGAACCGGAAACATAATACATGTGTGAATACATAGACAAATAGAGTGTCACTAGTATGCCTCTACTTGACTAGCTCGTTAATCAAAGATGGTTATGTTTCCTAACCATGGACAAAGAGTTGTCATTTGATTAACGGGATCACATCATTAGTTGAATGATCTGATTGACATGACCCATTCCATTAGCTTAGCACCTAATCGTTTAGTATGTTGCTATTGCTTTCTTCATGACTTATACATGTTCCTATGACTATGAGATTATGTAACTCCCGTGTGCCGGAGGAACACTTTGTGTGCTACCAAACGTCACAACGTAACTGGGTGATTATAAAGGTGCTCTACAGGTGTCTCCAAAGGTACATGTTGGGTTGACGTATTTCGAGATTAGGATTTGTCACTCCGATCGTCGGAGAGTATCTCTGGGCCCTCTCGGTAAGGACATCATCATAAGCTTGCAACATGTGACCAATGAGTTAGTTCACGGGATGATGTATTACAGAACGAGTAAAGAGACTTGCCGGTAACGAGATTGAACTAGGTATTGGATACCGACGATCGAATCTCGGGCAAGTAACATACCGATGACAAAGGGAACAACGTATGTTGTTATGCGGTCTGACCGATAAAAGATCTTCGTAGAATATGTAGGAACCAATATGGGCATCCAGGTCCCGCTATTGGTTATTGACCGGAGACGTGTCTCGGTCATGTCTACATTGTTCTCGAACCCATAGGGTCGCACGCTTAAGGTTTCGATGACAGTTATATTATGAGTTTATACGTTTTGATGTACTGAAGGTTGTTCGGAGTCCCGGATGTGATCACGGACATGACGGGGAGTCTCGAAATGGTCGAGACATAAAGATTGATATATTGGAAGCCTATGTTTGGATATCGGAAGTGTTCCGGGTGAAATCGGGATTTTACCAGAGTACCGGGAGGTTACCGGAACTCCCCGGGAGATATATGGGCCTTAGTGGGCCTTAGTGGAAGAGAAGAGAGGTAGCCTGAGATGGGCCGCGCGCCCCTCCCCTCCCTTGGTCCGAATAGGACAAGGAGAGGGGGCCGGCCCCCTTTCCTCTTCCCCCCCCCCCTCCGCGAATCCTATTCCAACTAGGAAAAGGGGGGAGTCCTACTCCCAGAGGGAGTAGGACTCCTCCTGGCGCGCCTCTCCTGGCCGGCCGCACTCCCCCCTTTGAGCCTTTATATACGGAGGCAGGGGCACCCCCTAGAGACACAAGTTGATCCACGTGATCATATTCTTAGCCGTGTGCGGTGCCCCCTTCCACCATAGTCCTCGATAATATTGTAGCGGTGCTTAGGCGAAGCCCTGCGACATTAGTACATCAAGATCGTCACCACGCCATCGTGCTGACGAAACTCTTCCCTGACACTTTGCTGAATCGGAGTCTGGGGATCGTCATCAAGCTGAACGTGTGCTAGAACTCGGAGGTGCCGTAGTTTCGGTGCTTGATCGGTCGGGCCGTGAAGACGTACGACAACATCAACCAAGTTAACGCTTCTGTTGTCGATCTACAAGGGTACGTAGATCACACTCTCCCTTCTCGTTGCTATGCATCACCATGATCTTGCGTGTGCGTAGGAATTTTTTTGAAATTACTACGTTCTCCAACAGTGGCATCCGAGCCTAGGTTTTATGTGTTGATGTTATATGCACGAGTAGAACACAAGTGAGTTGTGGGCGATATAAGTCATACTGCTTACCAGCATGACATACTTTGGTTCGGCGGTATTGTTGGACGAAGCGGCCCGGACCGACATTACGCGTACGCTTACGCGAGACCGGTTCTCCCGACGTGCTTTGCACATAGGTGGCTTGCGGGTGACAGTTTCTCCAACTTTAGTTGAACCGAGTGTGGCTACACCCGGTCCTTGTGAAGGTTAAAACAACACTAACTTGACAAACTATCGTTGTGGTTTTGATGCGTAGGTAAGATTGGTTCTTGCTTAAGCCCGTAGCAGCCACGTAAAACTTGCAACAACAAAGTAGAGGACGTCTAACTTGTTTTTGCAGGGCATGTTGTGATGTGATATGGTCAAGACATGATGCTAAATTTTATTGTATGAGATGGTCATGTTTTGTAACCGAGTTATCGGCAACTGGCAGGAGCCATATGGTTGTCGCTTTATTGTATGCAATGCAATCGCGTTGTAATGCTTTACTTTATCACTAAGCGGTAGCGATAGTCATGGAAGCATAAGATTGGCGAGACGACAACGATGCTACGATGGAGATCAAGGTGTCGCGCCGGTGACGATGGTGATCATGACGGTGCTTCGGAGATGGAGATCACAAGCACAAGATGATGATGGCCATATCATATCACTTATATTGATTGCATGTGATGTTTATCTTTTATGCATCTTATCTTGCTTTGATTAACGGTAGCATTATAAGATGATCTCTCACTAAATTATCAAGAAGTGTTCTTCCTGAGTATGCACCGTTGTGAAAGTTCTTCGTGCTGAGACACCACGTGATGATCAGGTGTGATAGGCTCTACGTTCAAATACAACGGGTGCAAAACAGTTGCACACACAGAATACTTAGGTTATACTTGACGAGCCAAGCATATACAGATATGGCCTCGGAACACAGAGACCGAAAGGTCGAGCGTGAATCATATAGTAGATATGATCAACATAGTGATGTTCACCAATGAAACTACTCCATATCACGTGATGATCGGACATGGTTTAGTTGATTTGGATCACGTAATCACTTAGAGGATTAGAGGGATGTCTATCTAAGTGGGAGTTCTTAACTAATATGATTAATTCAACCTAAATTTATCATGAACTTAGTACCTAATAGTATCTTGCTTATGTATGTTTGATTGTAGATAGATGGCCCGTGCTGTTGTTCCGTTGAATTTTAATGCGTTCCTTGAGAAAGCAAAGTTGAAAGATGATGGTAGCAATTACACGGACTGGGTCCGTAACTTGAGGATTATCCTCATTGCTGCACAGAAGAATTACGTCCTGGAAGCACCGCTGGGTGCCAGGCCTGCTGCTGGAGCAACACCAGATGTTATGAACGTCTAGCAGAGCAAAGCTAATGACTACTCGATAGTTCAATGTGCCATGCTTTACGGCTTATAACCGGGACTTCAACGACGTTTTGAATGTCATGGGGCATATGAGATGTTCCAGGAGTTGAAGTTAATATTTCAAGCAAATGCTCGGTTGAGAGATATGAAGTCTCCAATAAGTTCTATAGCTGCAAGATGGAGGAGAACAGTTCTGTCAGTGAGCATATACTCAAAATGTCTGGGTATAATAATCACTTGATTCAAATGGGAGTTAATCTTCCAGATGATTGCGTCATTGACAGAATTCTCCAATCACTGCCACCAAGCTACAAGAGCTTCGTGATGAACTATAATATGCAAGGGATGAATAAGACTATTCCCAAGCTCTTCGCAATGCTGAAAGCTGCGGAGGTAGAAATCAAGAAGGAGCATCAAGTGTTGATGGTCAACAAGACCACTAGTTTCAAGAAAAAGGGCAAAGGGAAGAAGAAGGGGAACTTCAAGAAGAACAGCAAGCAAGTTGCTGCTCAAGAGAAGAAACCCAAGTCTGGACCTAAGCCTGAAACTGAGTGCTTCTACTGCAAGCAGACTGGTCACTGGAAGCAGAACTGCCCCAAGTATTTGGCGGATAAGAAGGATGGCAAGGTGAACAAAGGTATATGTGATATACATGTTATTGATGTGTACCTTACTAATGCTCGCAGTAGCACCTAGGTATTTGATACTGGTTCTGTTGCTAATATTTGCAACTCGAAACAGGGACTACGGATTAAGCGAAGATTGGCTAAGGACGAGGTGACGATGCGCGTGGGAAACGGTTCCAAAGTCGATGTGATCGCGGTCGGCACGCTACCTCTACATCTACCTTCGGGATTAATATTAGACCTAAATAATTGTTATTTGGTGCCAGCGTTAAGCATGAACATTATATCTGGATCTTGTTTGATGCGAGACGGTTATTCATTTAAATCAGAGAATAATGGTTGTTCTATTTATATGAGTAATATCTTTTATGGTCATGCACCCTTGAAGAGTGGTCTATTCTTATTGAATCTCGATAGTAGTGACACACATATTCATAATGTTGAAGCCAAAAGATGCAGAGTTGATAAAGATGGTGCAACTTATTTGTGGCACTGCCGTTTAGGTCATATCGGTGTAAAGCGCATGAAGAAACTCCATACTGATGGACTTTTGGAACCACTTGATTATGAATCACTTGGTACTTGCGAACCGTGCCTCATGGGCAAGATGACTAAAACACCGTTCTCCGGTACTATGGAGAGAACAACAAATTTGTTGGAAATCATACATACAGATGTATGTGGTCCGATGAATATTGAGGCTCGTGGTGGATATCGTTATTTTCTCACCTTCACAGATGACTTAAGCAGATATGGGTATATCTACTTAATGAAACATAAGTCTGAAACATTTGAAAAGTTCAAAGAATTTCAGAGTGAAGTTGAAAATCATCATAGCAAGAAAATAAAGTTTCTACGATCTGATCGTGGAGGAGAATATTTGAGTTACGAGTTTGGTGTACATTTGAAACAATGCAGAATAGTTTCGCAACTCACGCCACCTGGAACACCACAGCGTAATGGTGTGTCCGAACGTCGTAATCATACTTTACTAGATATGGTGCGATCTATGATGTCTCTTACTGATTTATTGCTATCGTTTCGGGGTTATGCTTTAGAGACGGCCGCATTCACGTTAAATAGGGCACCATCAAAATCCGTTGAGACGACGCCTTATGAACTATGGTTTGGCAAGAAACCAAAGTTGTCGTTTCTGAAAGTTTGGGGCTGCGATGCTTATGTGAAAAAGCTTCAACCTGATAAGCTCGAACCCAAATCGGAGAAGTGTGTCTTCATAGGATATCCAAAGGAGACTATTGGATACACCTTCTATCACAGATCCGAAGGCAAGACTTTTGTTGCTAAGTTCGGAAACTTTCTGGAGAAGGAGTTTCTCTCGAAAGATGTGAGTGGGAGGAAAGTAGAACTTGACGAGGTAACTATACCTGCTCCCTTATTGGAAAGTAGTACATCACAGAAACCTGTTTCTGTGACACCTACACCAATTAGTGAGGAAGCAAATGATAATGATCATGAAACTTCAGGACAAGATACTACTGAACCTCGTAGATCAACCAGATTGAGATCCGCGCCAGAGTGGTACGGTAATCCTGTTCTGGAAGTCATGCTGCTAGATCATGATGAACCTACGAACTATGAAGAAGAGATGGTGAGCCCAGATTCCGCAAAATGGCTTGAAGCCATGAAATCTGAGATGGGATCCATGTATGAGAACAAAGTGTGGACTTTGGTTGACTTGCCCGATGATCGGCAAGCAATTGAGAATAAATGGATCTTCAAGAAGAAGACTGACGCTGATGGTAATATTACTGTCTACAAACCTCGACTTGTCGCAAAAGGGTTTCGGCAAGTTCAAGGGGTTGACTACGATGAGACCTTCTCACCCGTAGCGATGCTTAAGTCTGTCCGAATCATGTTAGCAATTGCCGCATTTTATGATTATGAAATTTGGCAGATGGATGTCAAAACTGCATTCCTGAATGGATTTCTGGAAGAAAAGTTGTATATGATGCAACCGGAAGGTTTTGTCGATCCAAAGGGAGCTAATAAAGTGTGCAAGCTCCAGCGATCCATTTATGGACTGGTGCAAGCCTCTCGGAGTTGGAATAAACGCTTTGATAGTGTGATCAAAGCATTTGGTTTTATACAGACTTTCGGAGAAGCCTGTATTTACAAGAAAGTGAGTGGGAGCTCTGTAGCATTTTTGATATTGTATGTGGACGACATATTACTGATTGGAAATGATATAGAATTTCTGGATAGCATAAAGGGATACTTGAATAAGAGTTTTTCAATGAAAGACCTCGGTGAAGATGCTTACATATTAGGCATAAAGATCTATAGAGATAGATCAAGACACTTAATTGGACTTTCACAAAGCACATACCTTGACAAGATTTTGAAGAAGTTCAAAATGGATTAGGCAAAGAAAGGGTTCTTGCCTGTATTACAAGGTGTGAAGTTGAGTCAGACTCAATGCCCGACCACTGCAGAAGATAGAGAGAAGATGAAAGATGTTCCCTATGCTTCAGCCATAGGCTCTATCATGTATGCAATGCTATGTACCAGACCTGATGTGTGCCTTGCTATAAGTCTAGCAGGGAGGTACCAAAGTAATCCAGGAGTGGATCACTGGACAACGGTCAAGAACATCCTGAAGTACCTGAAAAGGACTAAGGATATGTTTCTCGTATATGGAGGTGACAAAGAGCTCATCGTAAACGGTTACATTGATGCAAGCTTTGACACTGATCCGGACGATTCTAAATCGCAAACCGAATACGTGTTTACATTAAACGGTGGAGCTGTCAGTTGGTGCAGTTCTAAACAAAGCGGCGTGGCGGGATCTACATGTGAAGCAGAGTACATAGCTGCTTCGGAAGCAGCAAATGAAGGAGTCTGGATGAAGGAGTTCATATCCAATCTAGGTGTCATACCTAGTGCATCGGGTCCAATGAAAATCTTTTGTGACAATACTGGTGCAATTGCCTTGGTGAAGGAATCCAGATTTCACAAAAGAACCAAGCACATCAAAAGAAGCTTCAATTCCATCCGGGATCTGGTCCAGGTGGGAGACATAGAGATTTGCAAGATACATACGGATCTGAATGTAGCAGACCCGTTGACTAAGCCTCTTCCACGAGCAAAACATGATCAGCACCAAGGCTCCATGGGTGTTAGAATCATTACTGTGTAATCTAGATTATTGACTCTAGTGCAAGTGGGAGACTGAAGGAAATATGCCCTAGAGGCAATAATAAAGTTATTATTTATTTCCTTATATCATGATAAAAGTTTATTATTCATGCTAGAATTGTATTAACCGGAAACATAATACATGTGTGAATACATAGACAAACAGAGTGTCACTAGTATGCCTCTACTTGACTAGCTCGTTAATCAAAGATGGTTATGTTTCCTAACCATGGACAAAGAGTTGTCATTTGATTAACGGGATCACTGTTGGGGAACGTTGCAGAAAACAAAATTTTTCCTACGGTTTCACCAGGATCCATCTATGAGTTCATCTAGCAACGAGTAATCGGATGCATCTACATACCTTTGTAGATCGCGAGCGGAAGCGTTCAAAGAACGGGGATGAGGTAGTCGTACATGACGTGATCCAAATCACCGGAGATCCTAGCGCCGAACGGACGGCACCTCCGCGTTCAACACACGTACGGTCAGCGTAACGTCTCCTCCTTCTTGATCCAGCAAGGGGAGAGGAGAGGTTGAGGAAGATGGCTCCAGCAGCAGCACGACGGCGTGGTGGTGGTGGAGTTGCAGTACTCCGGCAGGGCTTCGCTAAGCTCTATGGAGGAGGAGGGGGTGTTGGAGAGGGAGAGGGAGGCACCAAAGGCGTGGTTTGAGAGGCCCTCCTTCCCTCACTATATATAGGGAGCCAAGGGGGAGCACCGGCCCTAGGAGATCCAATCTCCTAGGGGGGCGGCGGCCAAGGGAGGAATCCCTCCCCCCCCCCCCCCCAAGGCACCTAGGGGGTGCCTTCCCCCTTTGGGACTCTTCCCTTCTTGAACCCTAGGCGCATGGGCCTCTTGGGGCTGGTGCCCTTGGCCCATGTAGGCCAAGGCGCACCCCCTACAGCCCATGTGGCCCCCGGGGTAGGTGGCCCCACCCAGTGGACCCCCGGGACCCTTCCGGTGGTCCCGGTACAATACCGGTGACCCCGAAACTTGTCCCGATGGCCGAAATAGCACTTCCTATATATAATTCTTTACCTCCGGACCATTCCGGAACTCCTCGTGACATCCGGGATCTCATCCGGGACTCCGAACAACATTCGGGTTACTTCATATACATATCCCTACAACCCTAGCGTCACCAAACCTTAAGTGTGTAGACCCTACGGGTTCGGGAGACATGTAGACATGACCGAGATTGCTCTCCTGTCAATAACCAAAAGCAGGATCTGGATACCCATGTTGGCTCCCACATGCTCCTCGATGATCTCATCGGATGAACCACGATGTCGAGGATTCAAGTAACCCCGTATACAATTCCCTTTGTCAATCGGTATGTTACTTGCCCGAGATTCGATCGTGGTATCCCAATACCTCGTTCAATCTCGTTACCGGCAAGTCACTTTACTCGTACCGTAATGCATGATCCCGTGACCAGACACTTGGTCACTTTGAGCTCATAATGATGATGCATTACCGAGTGGGCCCAGTGATACCTCTCCGTCATACGGAGTGACAAATCCCAGTCTTGATCCGTGTCAACCCAATAGACACTTTCGAAGATACCCGTAGTCTACCTTTATAATCACCCAGTTACGTTGTGACGTTTGGTACACCCAAAGCACTCCTACGGTATCCGGGAGTTACACGATCTCATGGTCTAAGGAAAGGATACTTGACATTGGAAAAACTCTAGCAAACGAACTATACGATCTTGTGCTATGTTTAGGATTGGGTCTTGTCCATCACATCATTCTCCTAATGATGTGATCTCGTTATCAATGACATCCAATGTCCATAGTCAGGAAACCATGACTATCTGTTGATCAACGAGCTAGTCAACTAGAGGCTTACTAGGGACATGTTGGTGTCTATTATTCACACATGTATTACGATTTCCGGATAACACAATTATAGCATGAATAAAGACAATTATCATGAACAAGGAAATATAATAATAATGCTTTTATTATTGCCTCTAGGGCATATTTCCAACAGTCTCCCACTTGCACTAGAGTCAATAATCTAGTTACATTGTGATGAATCGAACACCCATGGAATTCTGGTGTTGATCATGTTTTGCTCTAGGGAGAGGTTTAGTCAACGGATCTGCTACATTCAGGTCCGTATGTACTTTACAAATATCTATGTCTCCATCTTGAACATTTTCACGAATGGAGTTGAAGCGACGCTTGATGTGCCTTGTCTTCTTGTGAAACCTGGGCTCCTTGGCAAGTGCAATAGCTCCAGTGTTGTCACAGAAGAGTTTGATTGGCCCCGACGCATTGGGTATGACTCCTAGGTCGGTGATGAACTCCTTCACCCAAATTGCTTCATGTGCTGCCTCCGAGGCTGCCATGTACTCCGCTTCACATGTAGATCCCGCCACGACGCTCTGCTTGCAACTGCACCAGCTTACTGCCCCACCATTCAAAATATACACGTATCCGGTTTGTGACTTAGAGTCATCCAGATCTGTGTCGAAGCTAGCGTCGACGTAACCCTTTACGACGAGCTCTTCGTCACCTCCATAAACGAGAAACATTTCCTTAGTCCTTTTCAGGTACTTCAGGATATTCTTGACCGCTGTCCAGTGTTCCTTGCCGGGATTACTTTGGTACCTTCCTACCAAACTTACGGCAAGGTTTACATCAGGTCTGGTACACAGCATGGCATACATAATAGAACCTATGGCTGAGGCATAGGGGATGACACTCATCTCTTCTATATCTTCTGCCGTGGTCGGACATTGAGCTGAGCTCAATTTCACACCTTGTAACACAGGTAAGAACCCCTTCTTAGACTGATCCATATTGAACTTCTTCAATATCTTATCAAGGTATGTGCTTTGTGAAAGACCTATGAGGCGTCTCGATCTATCTCTATAGATTTGATGCCTAATATATAAGCAGCTTCTCCAAGGTCCTTCATTGAAAAACTCTTATTCAAGTAGGCCTTAATGCTGTCCAAGAGTTCTATATCATTTCCCATCAAAAGTATGTCATCTACATATAATATGAGAAATGCTACAGAGCTCCCACTCACTTTCTTGTAAACGCAGGCTTCTCCATAAGTCTGCGTAAACCCAAACGCTTTGATCATCTCATCAAAGCGAATGTTCCAACTCCGAGATGCTTGCACCAGCCCATAAATCGAGCGTTGGAGCTTGCACACCTTGTCAGCATTCTTAGGATCGACAAAACCTTCCGGCTGCATCATATACAATTCTTCCTTAAGGAAACCATTAAGGAATGCCGTTTTGACGTCCATTTGCCATATCTCATAATCGTAGAATGCGGCAATTGCTAACATGATTCGGACGGACTTTAGCTTCGCTACCGGTGAGAAAGTCTCATCGTAGTCAACCCCTTGAACTTGTCGATAACCCTTAGCGACAAGCCGAGCTTTATAGATGGTCACATTACCATCCGCGTCTGTCTTCTTCTTAAAGATCCATTTATTTTCTATGGCTCGCCGCTCAACGGGCAAGTCAGTCAAAGTCCATACTTCGTTTTCATACATGGATCCTATCTCGGATTTCATGGCTTCTAGCCATTTGTCGGAATCCGGGCCCGCCATCGCTTCTTCATAGTTCGAAGGTTCACCGTTGTCTAACAACATGATTTCCAAGACAGGGTTGCCGTACCACTCTGGTGCGGAACGTGTCCTTGTGGACCTTCGAATTTCAGTAGGAGCTTGATCAGAAGTATCTTGATCATCATCAATAACTTCCTCTCTAGTCGGTGCAGGCACCTCAGGAACATTTTCTTGAGTTGCGCCTTTTTCCGGTTCAAGAGGTAATACTTCATCAAGTTCTACTTTCCTCCCACTTACTTCTTTCGAGAGAAACTCCTTCTCTAGAAAGGATCCATTCTTGGCAACAAAGATCTTGCCTTCGGATCTGAGGTAGAAGGTATACCCAATAGTTTCTTTAGGGTATCCTATGAAGACGCATTTTTCCGACTTGGGTTCGAGCTTTTCAGGTTGAAGTTTCTTGACATAAGCATCGCATCCCCAAACTTTTAGAAACGACAGCTTAGGTTTCTTCCCAAACCATAATTCAAACGGTGTCGTCTCAACGGATTTCGACGGAGCCCTATTTAAAGTGAATGCGGCAGTCTCTAAAGCATAGCCCCAAAAAGATAGCGGTAAATCGGTAAGAGACATCATAGATCGCACCATATCTAATAGAGTGCGATTACGACGTTCGGACACACCATTACGCTGAGGTGTTCCAGGCGGCGTGAGTTGTGAAACTATTCCACATTTTCTTAAGTGTGTGCCAAATTCGTGACTCAAGTATTCTCCTCCACGATCTGATCGTAGAAACTTGATTTTCCTGTCACGTTGATTCTCAACCTCACTCTGAAATTCCTTGAACTTTTCAAAGGTTTCAGACTTGTGTTTCATTAAGTAGATATACCCATATCTACTCAAGTCATCAGTGAGGGTGAGAACATAACGATAGCCACCGCGAGCCTCAACACTCATTGGACCGCACACATCAGTATGTATGATTTCCAATAAGTTGGTTGCTCGCTCCATTGTTCCTGAGAACGGAGTCTTGGTCATTTTACCCATGAGGCATGGTTCGCACGTGTCAAATGATTCGTAATCAAGAGACTCTAAAAGTCCATCTGCATGGAGCTTCTTCATGCGTTTGACACCTATGTGACCAAGGCGGCAGTGCCACAAGTATGTGGGACTATCATTATCAACCTTACATCTTTTGGTACTCACACTATGAATATGTGTAGCATTACGCTCGAGATTCATTAAGAATAAACCATTCACCATCGGAGCATGACCATAAAACATATCTCTCATATAAATAGAACAACCATTATTCTCGGATTTAAATGAGTAGCCATCTCGAATTAAACGAGATCCCGATACAATGTTCATGCTCAAAGCTGGCACTAAATAACAATTATTAAGGTTTAAAACTAATCCCGAAGGTAAATGTAGAGGTAGCGTGCCGACGGCGATCACATCGACCTTGGAACCATTCCCGACGCGCATCGTCACCTCGTCCTTCGCCAGTCTCCGCTTATTCCGCAGCTCCTGCTTTGAGTTACAAATGTGAGCAACTGCACCGGTATCAAATACCCAGGAGCTACTACGAGTACTGGTAAGGTACACATCAATTACATGTATATCACATATACCTTTCGTTTTGCCGGCCTTCTTGTCCGCTAAGTATTTGGGGCAGTTCCGCTTCCAGTGACCACTTCCCTTGCAATAAAAGCACTCAGTCTCGGGCTTGGGTCCATTCTTTGGCTTCTTCCCGGCAGCTTGCTTGCCGGGCGCGGCAACTCCCTTGCCGTCCTTCTTGAAGTTCTTTTTACCCTTGCCCTTCTTGAACTTAGTGGTTTTATTGACCATCAACACTTGATGTTCCTTCTTGACTTCTACCTCTGCTGATTTCAGCATAGCAAATACTTCAGGAATGGTCTTTTCCATCCCCTGCATATTGAAGTTCATCACAAAGCTCTTGTAGCTCGGTGGAAGCGACTGGAGGATTCTGTCAATGACCGCGTCATCCGGGAGATTAACTCCCAGCTGAGTCAAGCGGTTATGTAACCCAGACATAGTGAGTATGTGCTCACTGACAGAACTATTTTCCTCCATCTTACAGCTGAAGAATTTGTCGGAGACTTCATATCTCTCGACCCGGGCATGAGCTTGAAAAACCATTTTCAGCTCTTCGAACATCTCATATGCTCCATGTCTCTCAAAACGCTTTTGGAGCCCCGGCTCTAAGCTGTAAAGCATGCCGCACTGAACGAGGGAGTAGTCATCGGTACGTGCTGCCAAGCGTTCATAACGTCTTGTTCTGCAGGGAGAACAGGTGCGTCACCCAGCGGTGCTTGTAGGACATAATCTTTCTTGGCAGCTATGAGGATGATCCTCAGGTTCCGGACCCAGTCCGTATAGTTGCTGCCATCGTCTTTCAGCTTGGTTTTCTCTAGGAACGCGTTGAAGTTGAGGACTACGTTGGCCATTTGATCTACAAGACATATTGTAAATATTTTAGACTAAGTTCATGATAATTAAGTTCATCTAATCAAATTATTCAATGAACTCCCACTTAGATAGACATCCCTCCTAGTCATCTAAGTATAACATGATCCGAGTTAACTAGGCCGTGTCCGATCATCACGTGAGACGGACTAGTCAACGTCGGTGAACATCTTCATGTTGATCGTATCTTCTATACGACTCATGCTCGACCTTTCGGTCTTCTGTGTTCCGAGGCCATGTCTGTACATGCTAGGCTCGTCAAGTCAACCTAAGTGTTTGCATGTGTAAATCTGTCTTACACCCGTTGTATGTGAACGTTAGAATCTATCACACCCGATCATCACGTGGTGCTTCGAAACAACGAACTGTCGCAACGGTGCACAGTTAGGGGGAACACTTTCTTGAAATTATTATGAGGGATCATCTTATTTACTACCGTCGTTCTAAGTAAACAAGATGCAAAACATGATAAACATCACATGCAATCAAATAATAATAGTGACATGATATGGCCAATATCACATAGCTCCTTTGATCTCCATCTTGGGGCTCCATGATCATCTTGTCACCGGCATGACACCATGATCTCCATCATCATGATCTCCATCATCGTGTCTCCATGAAGTTGCTCGCCAACTATTACTTCTACTACTATGGCTAACGCGTTTAGCAATAAAGTAAAGTAATTTACATGGCGTTTCTCAATGACACGCAGGTCATACAAAAAATAAAGACAACTCCTATGGCTCCTGCCGGTTGTCATACTCATCGACATGCAAGTCGTGATTCCTATTACAATAGCATGAACATCTCATACATCACATATATATCATTCATCATTCATCACAACTTTGGCCATATCATATCACAAAGCACTTGCTGCAAAAACAAGTTAGACGTCCTCTAATTGTTGTTGCAAGTTTTACGTGGCTGAAATAGGGTTCTAGCAAGAACGTTTTATTTACCTACGTGAAAGCCACAACGTGATTTGTCAACTTCTATTTACCCTTCATAAGGACCCTTTTCATCGAATCCGCTCCAACTAAAGTGGGAGAGACAGACACCCGCCAGCCACCTTATGCAACTAGTGCATGTCAGTCGGTGGAACCGGTCTCACGTAAGCGTACGTGTAAGGTTGGTCCGGGCCGCTTCATCCCACAATGCCGTTGAAGCAAGATAAGACTAGTAGCGGCAAGAAAGTTGACAACATCTACGCCCACAACAAATTGTGTTCTACTCGCACAAGAAGAACTACGCATAGACCTAGCTCATGATGCCACTGTTGGGGAACGTTGCAGAAAACAAAAATTTTCCTACGGTTTCACCAAGATCCATCTATGAGTTCATCTAGCAACGAGAAATCGGATGCATCTACATACCTTTGTAGATTGCTAGCGTAAGCATTCAAAGAACGGGGATGAGGTAGTCGTACACGACGTGATCGAAATCACCGGAGATCCTAGCGCCGAACGGATGGCACCTCCGCGTTCAACACACGTACAGTCAGCGTAACGTCTCCTCCTTCTTGATCCAGCAAGGGGAGAGGAGAGGTTGAGGAAGATGGCTCCAGCAGCAGCACGACGGCGTGGTGGTGGTGGAGCTGCAGTACTCCGGCAGGGCTTCGCTAAGCTCTATGGAGGAGGAGGAGGTGTTGGAGAGGGAGAGGGTGGCACCAAAGGCGTAGTTTGAGAGGCCCTCCTTCCCTCACTATATATAGGGAGCCAAGGGGGGGCGCCGACCCTAGGAGATCCAATCTCCTAGGGGGGCGGCGGCCAAGGGAGGAATCCCTCCCCCCCAAGGCACCTAGGAGGTGCCTTCCCCCTTTGGGACGCTTCCCTTTTTGAACCCTAGGCACATGGGCCTCTTGGGGCTGGTGCCCTTGGCCCATGTAGGCCAAGGCGCACCCCCTACAGCCCATGTGGCCCCCAGGGCAGGTGGCCCCACCCGGTGGACCCCCGGGACCCTTCCGATGGTCCCGGTACAATACCGGTGACCCCGAAACTTGTCCCGATGGCCGAAATAGCACTTCCTATATATAATTCTTTACCTTTGGACCATTCCGGAACTCCTCGTGACATCCAGGATCTCATCCGGGACTCCGAACAACATTCGGGTTACTGCATATACATATCCCTACAACCCTAGTGTCACCAAACCTTAAGTGTGTAGACCCTACGGGTTCGGGAGACATGTAGACATGACCGAGATTGCTCTCCGGTCAATAACCAAAAGCAGGATCTGGATACCCATGTTGGCTCCCACATGCTCCTCGATGATCTCATCGGATGAACCACGATGTCGAGGATTCAAGTAACCCCGTATACAATTCCCTTTGTCAATCGGTATGTTACTTGCCCGAGATTTGATCGTCGGTATCCCAATACCTCGTTCAATCTCGTTACCGGCAAGTCACTTTACTCGTACCGTAATGCATGATCCCGTGACTAGACACTTGGTCACTTTGAGCTCATAATGATGATGCATTACCTAGTGGGCCCAGTGATACCTCTCCGTCATACGGAGTGACAAATCCCAGTCTTGATCCGTGTCAACCCAATAGACACTTTCGGAGATACCCGTAGTCTACCTTTATAGTCACCCAGTTACGTTGTGATGTTTGGTACACCCAAAGCACTCCTACGGTATCCGGGAGTTACACGATCTCATGGTCTAAGGAAAGGATACTTGACATTGGAAAAACTCTAGCAAACGAACTATACGATCTTGTGCTATGTTTAGGATTGGGTCTTGTCCATCACATCATTGTCCTAATGATGTGATCTCATTATCAATGACATCCAATGTCCATAGTCAGGAAACCATGACTATCTGTTGATCAACGAGCTAGTCAACTAGAGGCTCACTAGGGACATGTTGGTGTCTATTATTCACACATGTATTACGATTTCCGGATAACACAATTATAGCATGAATAAAGACAATTATCATGAACAAGGAAATATAATAATAATGCTTTTATTATTGCCTCTAGGGCATATTTCCAACAATCACATCATTAGTTGAATGATCTGATTGACATGACCCATTCCATTAGCTTAGCACCTGATCATTTAGTATGTTGCTATTGCTTTCTTCATGACTTATACATGTTCCTATGACTATGAGATTATGTAACTCCCGTGTGCCGGAGGAACACTTTGTGTGCTACCAAACATCACAACGTAACTGGGTGATTATAAAGGTGCTCTACAGGTGTCTCCAAAGGTACATGTTGGGTTGACGTATTTCGAGATTAGGATTTGTCACTCCGATCGTCGGAGAGGTATCTCTGGGCCCTCTCGGTAGGACATCATCATAATGTGCACAGTGTGACCAAGGAGTTGATCACGGGATGATGTATTACAGAACGAGTAAAGAGACTTGCCGGTAACGAGATTGAACTAGGTATTGGATACCGACGATCGAATCTCGGGCAAGTAACATACCGATGACAAAAGGAACAACGTATGTTGTTATGCGGTCTGACCGATAAAAGATCTTCATAGAATATGTAGGAAGCAATATGGGCATCCAGGTCCCGCTATTGGTTATTGACCGGAGATGTGTCTCGGTCATGTCTACATTGTTCTCGAACCCATAGGGTCCGCACGCTTAAGGTTTCGATGACAGTTATATTATGAGTTTATACGTTTTGATGTACCGAAGGTTGTTCAGAGTCCCGGATGTGATCACGGACATGACGAGGAGTCTCGAAATGGTCGATACATAAAGATTGATATATTGGAAGCCTATGTTTGGATATTGGAAGTGTTCCGGGTGAAATCGGGATTTTACCGGAGTACCGGGAGGTTACCGAAACCCCCCGGGAGATATATGGGCCTTAGTGGGCCTTAGTGGGCCTTAGTGGAAGAGAAGAGAGGTAGCCTGAGATGGGCCGCGCGCCTCTCTCCTCCCTTGGTCCGAATAGGACAAGAAGAGGGGGCCGGCCCCCCTTCCTCTTTCCCCCCCCCCTCTGCGAATCCTATTCCAACTAGGAAAAGGGGGGAGTCCTACTCCCAGAGGGAGTAGGACTCCTCCTGGCGCGCCTCTCCTGGCCGGCCGCACTCCCCCCTTTGAGCCTTTATATACGGAGGCAGGGGCACCCCCTAGAGACACAAGTTGATCCACATGATCATATTCTTAGCCGTGTGCGGTGCCCCCTTCCACCATAGTCCTCGATAATATTGTAGCGGTGCTTAGGCGAAGCCCTGCGACATTAGTACATCAAGATCGTCACCACGCCGTTGTGCTGACGAAACTCTTCCCTGACACTTTGCTGGACCGGAGTCCGGGGATCGTCATCGAGCTGAACGTGTGCTAGAACTCGGAGGTGCCGTAGTTTCGGTGCTTGATCGGTCGGGCTGTGAAGACGTACGACTACATCAACCAAGTTAACGCTTCCGTTGTCGATCTACAAGGGTACTTAGATCACACTCTCCCTTCTCGTTGCTATGCATCACCATGATCTTGCGTGTGCGTAGGAAATTTTTTGAAGTTACTACGTTCCCCAACAATATCATCCTTGATGATGCTCCATGCTTTCTGGAAGAATATTCCAATAAATCCGCCCGAACCCGGAGCACGGTCCGAGGGCATCTCCTTGATAGTTGCCCACACCTCCTCCTTTGTAAATATCATGGTCTGATCCTCCCAAGATTTGAGGGTGTGATGCCTTAGAAAGTCTGGTCCAGACTAGAGTGTGCTTATGAGTTGTGGTCGTACCAGCAACGCCTTGTATGTATCAGTAGAATTATGCGTTCCTTGCCAATTTGATCTGTGATTAGGTTTCCCTCGTGTGAGATAGCAGGGATGAAGTTCTTAACTTTCCTGCCGTTGGCCACGAGGTAGAACAGTTTGGAGCTAGCATCACCATCCTGGAGCCATCTAATTCTAGACATCTCCCGTGCAATTTTCCTCTCGAGCGAAGCTAGACCCAAGGTGGTCAGCTTGAGTTCTCCTCAACCACCTCTCTCCCTTTGAGAGCCTTCTTCTTTCATGAGCGACATCCAGCTGGAAAATAACCCAATTGGAAATAGCTATAAGCAGCTTAACATTGCCCGTTTTCTTCTGACCCCAAGCCGTAAGAAATCTCGTTGTGTTCCTGAGCAGGAGATCAATCCTCTTAAAAGGGTCGATGATCTCCGGGTCGCATTGCCAGGCTTCTCTCAGCGCATCCTCAAATCCCTCGAGCTTCGTCCAGAACAGCTCAAACCTAAACCTCCGGTGTGGGTGCAAATGCTCGTGCGGGGCCAAGTGCAGCGGGCAGTGGTCCGATGAGGCCGTCGACAAGGCCTGCAGAAGGCAATCCAGGTGATCCATCTCCCAATCAACCGAGACCAGCGCTTTGTCGATTTTGTTGAGGGTTGGGGCCTCGCGTTCGGTACTCCAAGTGAACTTCCTGCCATGCAGGAACAATTCTTTCAAACGAGTGCCATCAATGAATTGGCGAAAACCTATGCATCATTCTCCTATCAAGGTACGTATTGCTTTTGTCCGAGGCTTGCATAATCATGTTGAAGTCGCCAATGACAATCCATGGCCCTGGGCAAAGCTGCCTTCTAGCAGTTAGTTCTTCCAGGAAGGCGATTTTCTCCTCATCTTCTTGCGGGCCATAGACGGTGGTTAGCCACCAGGGCACACCATCGATGGGTGTCACGTACACTAGTGCAGAACCGGGCAATAGCACCGGTTCGTAAGGCCCTTTAGTGCCGGTTTAGGAACCGACACTAAAGTTTCGGCACTAAAGGCCCCCCCCCTTTAGTACCGGTTCAGCACGAACCGGTGCTAAAGAGGATCCACGTGGCACGAGCCAGCTCCGGGGGCCGGGAGCCCTTTAGTACCGGTTGGTAACACCAACCGGTAATAAATGGTTGTGGGGTTTTTGGTTTTATGATTTCTTTTTCATTTAATTTTGTGTTTTCCATTTTAATTCTTTTTTGTTTGCTGGTATTTTACGGTACTACACATTGTACACGTTATGCATATATATATATATATAGAATTTCTAGTAGAACCAATCATATATATATATATATCATCAATGTCTCACAAACCACCATATTAATTTACACATACACACATGTATAGCTATATACAATTTCTCCTACATATGCATGTTGCCTTCGGAGCCAGTGGCATTAGCCTAATTGGTGCCTTCGGAGCACGATGACAATTGGAAGTGGTTCATGGGGGCGGTAGCGGGTAATAGTATTCTCCCTTCGGATTTATGACCTGGTCGAGCAAAAATCCCGCTATTTCCTCTTGAAGTGCTTCTACGCGCTCCGTTGGTAGGAGCTTGTCCCGCACCTCTTTGAACTGTTAAGAAGGAGATCAATATGCATGTGTATTAGTTGTGTGACTAGATATCGATAATGGTGTAAAAATTGTGAATAGTGTTCTGACAAGCGTACCCATTCCTGTCTTTGAGATCTGCTCCTTTCGGACGCCATCATGCGAATGTTCTCGCAAACGCAGAATGCACACAGATCAGTCCCCTGCGCCTGCTTCAGGGCCTTTATTACGAGAATGGAATTTAATTTGATCAGATAATAATTAATCAAGCATGATAATTAAAGAGATGGCAGCTAGCTAGCTAGCTAGTACTACTTAATTACTTACCTTGGATCGAAACCATTTCAGCTTTGGTTTCCATTCGCCTTCCGTGACGCTGATGAACCTTGCCCAAGCCCTGCCCGCCGACAAAGAAAATGAATAAAGGGGTTATTAAATAGTTCATATCATGAAAATGACGAACTAAATAGGCCGAGATATATAGTTAATAATGATTGAAATTACCTGTTGACTATCCCAAACAAGATGTTATAGTCACTATTTGCTTTGAGTAGCGAGTCCAGTATTTCAACTGTTCCGGCGTCAACTTTAATGATACACAAGATCCAGTGAAATCTGCATGCACACACGTTTGCATGTCTTAATTAAGCGGGCATATGTAAGCAAAAACATGTAGCTAGCTAGTAGGCAAAAACAGAGAATTTGTAGTACAAGAAAGTGTGACTCACTGGAAGTTGTAAGGAAGTAGTATATCTTCATTGTATTTGAGGCGCTTCAAGAACTCTAGCATGCTGTCCTCTACCTCTTTTTCATAATGCTTGTTCATTTTCCATGTGTATTCATTAACGGTGTTTGGGTCAATGAACCCAATGCCATAGCGTCCACCTTTTCTCATTTCATACATCTTCATCCTGCATAATACCACAGAAAAGAATATAGTGAGGATAATTACAGGTAATGATTGATCAAAAGGATCACTACAGCTAGCTTGAGACTTAAATTACAGAAAGAAATCACTTACAGACAATAGCAACTGACGATAGATTTGTCGAGTGCGTCTTGATTGTATAACTGAAACAGTTCAGAATACTCAACGGCCACAGCTTTCTCATGGTAGTAATCATCCTTCTTGACATTCACCATGAGGGACTCTCGATTGGATCTCTTGGTAATGTCCATGTACCATTGATGCAATTCATACATTCTCGTTGGGAGCTTGTTGACATCTTCTGGCTCGACCAAAGGTTGGCCCCGGACATATTTCCGTTTTATTTCCTCCTCTGTAATCCCAGGCATGTCCTCGATCTCGAGGAGTTGTCCAACAGTGATCTTGAGTTCTTCAGCCTGCATTATATGCTCCTGGGTTATTACCACATCGCCCACCTCGGGAACGTAAACTGTTTGGCCACAATAATATTGGGCGCGCGTACTGTCACGTGTTGTTGGCGGCACAACAAGCGGGGGGGATCGATTGCGCCGCCTGTTTTCCCAGCTGGGCAACGGTTTTCCCGCATTTTTTGACAGCTGCTTGTTGTTTGCTCGAGCTCGAGCTCGCCTCCTTCTGTAGACGTCGTCGATGTAACTTCCTGATGTGGCGCTCATAGTCTGAGTCAACAGGCTTAGGAGCTGGTGGTTGAGCCATACGAATGAAGTGGTCAACTACTTCCACAGGCACTTTCTCCCTTGGCGGCGGTGGCGGTTTCGGTCCAAAATGGGCGTCGACTTCTGCCTGCACTATGGCATTGGTTTGCTCCTCGGTCCTGTCGTAAGCCCTCACAGGAAGAGGAGTAGTGAGGTTTGGACCATATTTATATCGCTTGCCTCCGCCTATACTTCCTGTACTATGACCTCGACTCGTACCGCTATGCACCATAGCTGCGGGGTGTCTCTTCTGCGATTGCTGAGGCGGCGGAGACGGCTGACGGGGCTGAGTTGGACGAGGAGGAGTGGCCTGAAGCTGTGCCGGACTTGCAGTGGCCTGAGGTTGTGCCGGACTTGGAGGAGGAGTGGACGTCTGACGCTGTGTCGGACTTGGAGGAGGAGTGGCCTGACACTTTGCCGGACTTGGAGGAGGAGGAGTGGCCTCACGCGTTGGTGGACTTGGAGGAGCGGGAGTCTGCTGACTCGGTGGCGGACTTCGACGAGGAGTCGGGTGACGCGGTGTCGGTGGCCTTCGAAAGATGATGCAATCCTTTCTCCATAGGATGACACGATGTATGGCCTCTCCCAATGTGTGCTCGTCGTCACCTCCAGGAATGTCAAGCTGTAGCTCCGAATATGGGTCCACCACCTCATCAACCAAGACACGAGCATAGCCCGCTGGAATCGGGTTGCAATGGAAGGTTGCCTCGGGGGAATTTGAAAAAGCAACGGCGTCCGCCACCTTCATGGATATGTTCTTCATTTTGAAGTGTAGCTCGCAGTTAGTGTTCTCCGTGATGTCATCCACGGGGTATCTATCCAGCACTACTGCGTCGCCCGGGGCGGAACCCACGCTGCTTCTCGGCATGGATGGGGCGGTGGTATCCAATGCTGGATCATCCGCTAGCTGCTGCAGATGCTGAGACCCCCTTTGCTGGCTAAGTGAGTCGATCTGCTCCTGCTGCCGCTGGAATTTAGCTGCCAATTCCGCTTGACTTGCTTCTAGGCCTTGAAGGCGTTCATAGTCCCGCTTCCTCTGCTCCTCCTCCATCTTCCTCTTCTTCTCCTCCGCAATCTTCTTTCTCGCACGGGTTCTGTAGTCGGCGTTCCAGTCCGAAAACCCCTCATACCACGGAAGAGCGCCCTTGCCTCGTGTTCTTCCCGGGTGTTCAGGATTTCCCAAGGCACGCGTAAGCTCGTCGTTCTCTCTGTTGGGCTGGAACACCCCCGATCGAGCCTCTTCTATTGCAACAAGTAGCGCATCGTCGGCTCCGTTCAGACATGCCTTCGTCGAAACATTGCCTGTCTTCGGGTCCAACTCCCCCCCATGCGCATAGAACCAAGTCCTGCACCTGGGGGGCCAGCTCTTAGTAACCGGAGTGACACCTGCATCCTCCATCTCTTTCTCAGACTTATCCCACTTAGGCATTGCCACCGCGTAGCCACCTGGCCCCAGCTTATGGAACTTATCCTTTTTTTCGGCATTCTTCTTGTTTATTCTCGACCGTTCCTTAGCTAATTCTGAATCCTTGAATTTCACGAAATCGTCCCAATGAGCACTTTGATTCTCTAGTATCCCCTCGAATACTGGAGTCTTCCTTCCTCCCTTGACGTACTTCTCCCACGTCATTCTCTTGTGGTTCTTGAATGCAACCGCCATCTTCCTAAAAGCAGCGTCCTTGACTTTCCGCACATCTGCTTCTGTGAAATTATCTGGTAGGGTGAAATGTTCCATGAGAGTATCCCAAAGCAGATTTTTTTGATTCTCGTCGACAAAAGTAACATCTGGACGTGGATTTGCTGGCTTTCTCCATTCTTGAAGGGAGATCGGGAGTTGGTCCTTCACAAGAACTCCGCACTGACGAACGAACTTGTCCGCAATCTTCTTAGGCGCTAATGGTTCGCCATTAGGTTTGAATGCCTCGATATTGTACTTTACGCCCTCCTTCAACTTTTTGTTCGGGCCTCGTTTCGTCCTTTTGCCTGAAGATTTGCTCGATCCGGATGGCTGAAAGAAGAAAGATCGATTCGTTAATATATCTTCAACTCATTTAAAACATGCGATGATCACCAGATTCCTGCTTATATAAATATATATACCTCGCCAGTGTTTGTTGTTTCAGGATAAACATGTTCTTCGTCGTAGTTCATGACTTCATCTTCTCGGTCGTCGCGATCGAATATCATATCACCCTCTCCGGTGTTGTTTAGAAATTCGGAGCCGTCAAAATCTTCTTCATTCTGATCATCATCTGGCCCGCGTATGATATCGAACATGGTCTGTTCTCTCTCTCTGTCGGTATTGTCCGCCATAGCTTTTATTTAACTATGCCAAAAGAAATATAAAACAATTTAGTATAATCTCGAATAATAGATATAATCTCGAATACATCGTCTCGAATAATAGATATAATCTCGAATACATCGTCTCGAATAATAGATTTAATCTCGAATACATCGTCTCGAATAATAGATATAATCTCGAATACATCGTCTCAAATAATATATATAATCTCGAATAAATCATCTCGAATATTATATATCGAATACATCACTAGCTAGCTAGCTAATAAAGATCGAATACTAGAGAGTAATCTAGGCGGTGGACAACCAAAGTGAAGGAACCATCACTGGATCATAGCTCGGGTGATCTCCCCAAAGAACCTGCCAGGTATTGGAGAACCTGACGTCCATAGCAGCCATGTAGCGATGGACATGCTCGTCCTCCTCCCTGACACGGCGACGTACCACCTCTGGCGGGGCCGGCTCCCTCCGCACCGAAAGTGGCCCACGCGAATGCCACCAAAGGAGATGAGGGTCGACGACGGGACCCGGGGCCGGGTTCCTCACCAAGCGTCGCGCCCCTGAAGGTAGCACCTCCCAGTGCCAGCCCGGCGGAGCCCAGTCCCGGACATGGGTCCTCTGAAGCAGGACGTCGTCGCGAACGGGTCGACGGTGAGGATGCGGGCCGGGCATCGTCGACAACAAATACTATATGCAAATGTAACACTAGTTATGCTATCATTGCATATGTCAAAATTCTATATGCTATTTCATACTAATTAAGCATCTAACACTAAAAACAGAAAAAACAACTTCTATACATCCATTAAAAACAGAAAAACAACATTATATAAAAAAAATCCATACTAATTAAACACTAATTATATCCATCTAACATGCATTCATACATATATACTAGTGAAAAAATAATAATCTGAAAAATCTAAACTAATTAAACATACAAAATACGTATATACTAATTAACTTAATTAAGGAAATGTGCGTGTGTGTGTGTGTTCATGCTTGTGTGTGTATGGGCTCGGGGAGGGGCGGCGGCCACCGGGGGCGAGGGATCGGAGAGGGGTTAGAGGGGGAGAGCTCACAGCGGGGCGACGGCGACGGCGAGGCGACGGCCCGGGGCGTGATGGGGTGGCGACGCGGGGACGACGCGACGTGGACGGGGACGGGCCCGGGGCGGCGATGGAGACGAGGGCGGCGACGGCGACGGGGCGGCGACGGGGCGGCGACGGGGACAGGGGCGGCGACGGGGATGAGGGCGGCGACGAGGATGGGGGTGGCGACAGCAACGGCGTGCGACGGGGGCGGCGTAGGACGGGGGCGGCGTCGATCGATCGGGAAGAAACAGAGGGGGAGAATGAAATTTTTTGAAGTGTTGTATATATAGAAGGCACCTTTAGTACCGGTTGGAGCCACCAACCGGTACTAAAGGTCTATTTTGGCTAGCCCAAGCGGCAGGAAGCGACCCCCTTTAGTACCGGGTGGTGGCTCCAACCGGTACTAAAGGCCCCCCCTTTAGTACCGGTTGGTGCCACGACCCGGTACTAAAGGGTGTGCGCTGCCAGGCGAGGGGCGCAGAAGTTTACTCCCACCTCGCTAGCCGAAGGGCGCTCACACCTGCTTATAAGCCCCGCCGCCGTTGCTGTCTCGAGCTCCTCTCTAAAGCAGGCCTTCTGGGCCTACCTCTGCTACTCTGCCCTGTGGGGCCTATTGGGCTTGCGGGCCTGCATCCTGGCCCAACAACAGGTTGGGTTTCTAGTCGTATGCAGGCCGCTGTGGCCCGGTAGGTGGGCTTTTTTTCATTTAGTTTTTTCTTTTCTGCTTTATTTATTTTGTTTTATTTATTTTTAGTTGTTTTTTGCTGTATTTAGAGTTTCTTTGTGAATATTTTTGATAGTTTTTAGAAACTTTCAGTTAGTGCCGGTAGTTTTTAAATTTGAATAGTTTAAATTTTGAATTATTTGAAATTTGTGTGAATCACTAGTTTGTGAATAACTTAACTTTAAAAATACATTTTCCAGTGATTCTTTTTTCTTATGTTTAATATTAGTGTGTTTTATCATTATATTCAATTTGGTAATGCTTAAGTTATTTAAAAAATGAAATGCCTTTGTAACGGATGAGTTTTCGTCCGAAACCCTGATACTTCGAAACAGATTGTCCATTTTGTACACGAAGTGCATCCAGTTTTTGCGGTAACCCTCTCTACTTTTTTGCACATGCTATGTGGGTGAAATTATGATACCATGCCAACTTTCATCCTTTTCTGAGTTCATTTGAAATGCTTTTCAATTTCAGGGTCATTTAGCTGAAAAAATCAGTAAATGCATGAAAGAATTTGCTTGCACATAAAATTTCTTCGCGTTTCAAATGCCAAAACACATAACTAGCTACCCTAACTATTACAGAGATTCCCTCCTGGGTGTGAAACACAGAAGAAAGTGATGATAGTTAAGCCGATCACATCCCAGATCTTTGGGTGTGAAACTTTTTCTTCGCGTGTGTCCCTTTGCGTCGTAGCCATGGAAAATCTTCATCATTTAACGGGATGCTCGGGTCAATATTCACTGTGAATGGAGCAATTTCATCAAACTTTTCATAATCTTCTGACTTGTCTGTCTTGTCATCCACTCCCACGATGTTTCTCTTCCCAGAAAGAACTATGTGCCGCTTTGGCTCATCGTACGATGCATTCGCTTCCTTATCTTTTCTTTTTCTTGGCTTGGTAGACATGTCCTTCACATAGAAAACCTGTGCCACATCATTGGCTAGGACGAATGGTTCGTCTGCATACGCAAGATTGTTGAGATCCACTGTTGTCATTCCGTACTGCGGGTCTTCCGTTACCCCGCCTCGTGTCATATTGACCCATTTGCACCGAAACAAAGGGACCTTCAAACCACGTCGATAGTCAAGTTCCCATATGTCCTGTATATAACCATAATATGTTTCCTTTCCCGTCTTGGTTTCTGCATCAAAGCGGACACCACTGTTTTGGTTGGTGCTCTTCTTATCTTGGGCGATCGTGTAAAATGTATTACCATTTATCTCGTACCCTTTGAAAGTCATTATATTCGAAGATGGTAACTGGGACAGCAAGTACAGGTCATCTTCAATAGAGGTGTCATGCATGGTACGTGCTTGCAACCAGCTGGCGAAACTCCTGGTTTGTTCACGTGTAATCCAGTCATCAGACCGCTCCGGGTGTTTGGAGCGTAGCAAATTCTTGTGTTCATCCATATACGGAGCCACCAAGGCGGAATTCTGTAGAACTGTGTAGTGTGCTTCAGTGAGAGAATGTCCGTCCATACATATTATTTGTTCCCCTCCTAGCGTGCCTTTTCCATCCAGTCTGCCCTTATGCCGCGATTCAGGAACACCAATCGGCTTAAGGTCAGGAATAAAGTCAATACAAAACTCAATGACCTCCTCATTTTGACGGCCCTTGGAGATGCTTCCTTCTGGCCTAGCACGGTTATGAACATATTTCTTTAAGACTCCCATGAACCTCTCAAAGGGGAACATATTGTGTAGAAATACAGGACCCAAAACGTTAATCTCTTCGCATAGGTGAACTAGGACGTGCGTCATGATGTTGAAGAAGGATGGTGGGAACACCAACTCGAAACTGACAAGACATTGCACCAAATCATTCTGTAACCTTGGTATGATTTCTGGATCGATTACCTTCTGAGAGATTGCATTGAGAAATGCACATAGCTTCACAATGGCTAATCGAACGTTTTCCGGTAGAAGCCCCCTCAATGCAACCGGAAGCAGTTGCGTCATAATCACGTGGCAGTCATGAGACTTTAGGTTCTGGAACTTTTTCTCTGCCATGTTTATTATTCCCTTTATATTCGACGAGAAGCCAGACGGTACCTTAATACTGAGCAGGCATTCAAAGAAGATTTCCTTCTCTTCTTTGGTAAGAGCGTAGCTTGCATGACCCTGATGTATGCCGTCTTTTCCGTGCATACGTTGCTGGTCCTCCCGTGCCTCAGGTGTATCTTTTGTCTTCCCATACACGCCCAAGAAGCCAAGCAGGGTCACACAAAGATTCTTCGTCACGTGCATCACGTCGATTGCGGAGCGGACCTCGAGGTCTTTCCAATAGGGCAGGTCCCAAAATATAGATTTCTTCTTCCACATGGGTGCGCGTCCGTCAGCGTCATTCGGAACAGGTTGTCCACCAGGACCCTTTCCAAAGACCACCTTCAAATCCTTGACCATATCATGTACATCAGCACCAGTACGGTGGCGAGGCTTCGTCCGGTGATCCGCCTCACCTTTGAAATGCTTGCCTTTCTTTCTTACGGGATGCCTGCTCGGAAGAAATCGACGATGTCCCAGGTACACATTCTTATTAGCCAAATATATACTGTCGGTATCGTCCAAACAGTGCGTGCATGCGCGGTATCCCTTGTTTGTCTGTCCTGAAAGGTTACTGAGAGCAGGCCAATCATTGATGGTCACGAACAGCAACGCCTTTAGGTCAAATTCTTCCCCCATGTGCTCATCCCACGCACGTACACCTGTTCCATTCCACAGTTGTAAGAGTTCTTCAACTAATGGCCTTAGGTACACATCAATGTCGTTGCCGGGTTGCTTAGGGCCTTGGATGAGCACTGGCATCATAATGAACTTCCGCTTCATGCACAACCAAGGAGGAAGGTTATACAAACATAGAGTCACAGGCCAGGTGCTATGGTTGCTGCTCTGCTCCCCAAAAGGATTAATGCCATCTGCGCTTAGACCAAACCATACGCTCCTTGCGTCATCTGCAAACTCCTTCCCGTACTTTCTTTCGATTTTTCTCCACTGCGACCCGTCAGCGGGTACTCTCAACTTTCCGTCTTTCTTACGGTCTTCTCTGTGCCATCGCATCGCCTTGGCATGCTCTTTGTTTTGGAACAAACGTTTCAACCGTGGTATTATAGGAGCATACCACATCACCTTGGCAGGAATCTTCTTCCTGGGGCGCCGGCCCTCGACATCACCAGGGTCATCGCGGCAGATCTTATAGCGCAATGCACCACATACCGGGCAAGCGTTCAAATCCTCGTACTCACCGCGGTAGAGGATGCAATCATTAGGGCATGCATGTATCTTCTGCACCTCTAACCCTAGAGGGCAGACAACCTTCTTTGCTTCGTACGTACTCTCGGGCAATTCGTTGTCCTTTGGAAGCATATCCTTTATCATTACCAGCAACTTTCCAAATCCCTTGTCAGATACACCATTCTCTGCCTTCCATTGCAGCAATTCCAGTGTGGTGCCCAGCTTTTTCTTGTCACCTACGCAATTCGGGTACAACAATTTTTTGTGATCCTCTAACATGCGCTGCAACTTCTTCTTCTCCAAATCACTTGCGCAGTTTCTCTTTGCATCGGCAATGGCCCGACCTAGATCATCAATGGGCTCATCTGATGCCTCTTCTTCAGCTTCTTCCCGCATTGCCGGCTCAGCTTCTTCCCGCATTACCGGCTCAGCTTCTTCCCCCATTGTTGTATCATCGTATTCAGGGAACCCATGGCCAGGATAGCTGTCGTCGTCCTCTTCTTCTTCATTGTCTTCCATCATAACCCCTCTTTCTCCGTGCTTGGTCCAAACATTATAATGGGGCATGAAACCGAACTTAAACAGGTGGACGTGAATGGTTCTTGATGTAGAGTAATTGTGACCATTCTTACAGCGAGCATATGGACAAGGCAAAAAACCATCCGCCCGCTTGTTTACCTCAGCTGCAAGCAGAAAAGTACGCACGCCCTCAACGAACTGGGGAGAGCATCGGTCATCGTACATCCATTGCCGGCTCATCTTCATTACACAACACCGAATAGACCAAATTAATACAAGTTCATACATAAAGTTCATACAACACTTAAATGCAACAAACAAATAACTCTCTAGCTAAAGAATTTAAATGCAACAACAAATACGATCAAGATCGCAACTAAGGTAACAATGGATCAAACAGCATAATGATACCAAGCCTCACTATCGATGGCATATTTTCTAATCTTTCTAATCTTCAAGCGCATTTTCTCCATCTTGATCTTGTGATCATCGACGACATCGGCAACATGCAACTCCAATTCCATCTTCTCCCCCTCAATTCTTTTCAATTTTTCTTTCAAGTACTCGTTTTCTCTTTCAACTAAATTTAACCTCTCGGCAATAGGGTCGGTTGAAATTTCCGGTTCACATACCTCCTAGAAAAAATTTCTATGTCAACTTGATGGGCATAATTTGTCATAAACACGAAATGCAACTAGTTTTAAAAGAGAATATACATACCACATCCGAATCATAACAAGGACTAGGGCTGACGGGGACGGATATCAAAACCATGGCACTATATGTATAACAAACAACGTACGGGTAAGATAATTATACGAGTAACTATATATCCAAATCACACAAACATCAATTTTTATATAAAATTTCATGAACAAGAGGCTCACCACAAGGTGGTGCCGGCGATGGGACGGTGCTGGCGATCGACGGTGGCTACGATGGAGATTTAGAAGGCACTAAGTAAACCACACCTACATATGCAAACTAAGTGTTATTTTTGACCTCAAATTGCATATAAATCAAATACTAGCACACATATATATATATATATATCCTCCCAAATTACTAAACTCACAAATTAATCACTATATAAACCAATGCAAGAGCTAATCTAGCAATGAGAGATGAAAGGACAAAGTTGCTAACCTTTGTGATCATTTGAATGGATGAGGGCCTTCAAATCTTGACAAATTTTGGGCAAATTTTGTGATGAACTCGAGAGGAAGAAGGGAAGAACAGAGGAGAGGGACGGAGAGGGGAAAGGGGGAAGAACAGAGTGCTGGTGGACGAAGGGTTTATATAGGACGACCTTTAGTACCGGTTCGTGGCACGAACCGGTACTAAAGGTGCTGGAGGGGCCCCACTCTAACAGCATCCTGCCACCACTCTCATTAGTACCAGTTCGTGGCACGAACTGGTGCTAAAGGTTCGCCACGAACCGGTACTAATGAAAGCGGCCCGGCTATCCGTTGGAACCGGCACTAATGTATACATTAGTGCCGGCTCAAATACAAACCGGCACTAATGTGCTTCACGTTTGACCCTTTTTCTACTAGTGGTAGCCAGTGATAAAATTTGTGTCAAGTACGTGGTTCGAAATACGCGCCAATGAAGAATTCCAAGCAACCAGGATACCATGCACCCCGGTCTCGGTCGCCGGAAGATAAGCAAACCCGTCATAAGCGGGGCCTAAACATTGCATAACCGTAATGAAAGGATGATTACGGGACATGATGATGTGCTCCCGCCTTCCCAGGTCAACATCAACCACGCCATGAGTGGCACCATTATTTTATGTTAAAAAAGAAAAGAAAGAAAGAGTGATACTACCAACAATACTATCGGGCCCTATCTGACGCCGAAGCGTCTCGGGCGGGCTGTTCTTTCGCAGGCCGACTGATTATCCGAACTGCCGCTGCTCCTTCGTTCTCGTCCTGTTCTCTGAGTCGTCCGTTTGGGTAGTTCGCTGTGGCCGGGTCCCTCACGAGTCACCACGACAACATGGCCATGGGCCGTGGCAATTGGGGTTTCAGACACCTCGATCGATTGTCGTCGTTACGTAGTAAGTTGGTGCCGACATGCGAGCCGCCTGAATTATTGCGTGGCTGCTACGTGCTACTACGTGACAGCGACATGTACAGGAATACAAGATACTCGTCCAGACGTCCACCTGCCGGCGTCGCCCGTGATACAGTACACACGTAGATTTTAGATATTTTTGACCGCCGCGAAAACGAGAAGAAAAAAAAGGAGCGCCGTTGCCGGGGATCGAACCCGGGTCACCCGCGTGACAGGCGGGAATACTTACCACTATACTACAACGACTTGGGTGCAAAACATATCTAACTGTTCACTTATATCCATATTCATGCGAACCTGTCAGTTTGGTTGAGTGGTCGGCAGCCAGTGGGTCACATCCAAGCTAGGTGGCAGGCGACCCAGCCGGGCCTCTGGGTGGAGCCTACGTACGACAGGAAACGTCGGGGAGACATAAATCGGACACCCGATCGACCCAGAACATGTTACATCATGGAGTATATCCCAGTACTGCAGCTACGTCCGGGCCATGTGTATCCTCCAGATTTGAGAGATTAATTCCACGGTACCACGTCGCGCCATGCTCGCATCACAGCTGCTGGCCTGCCACCGGGCCGATCGACTGAGAGCGGTGGTTGCATATACAAATCCGTTCAACGATGCGTGCTGCGTGGGACGTGGAGACCTGGCGTGTGGCCAACTAGCCACGGCCAGCGACATGCCAATCAATCTATCGGCGCATTAGCCAGGCTACGGAGTTGGTTAACACTGCTAGTATCTTATAAGCTACCGCTCCGGCGCAACGGGCCATCCATCAATCGCGGCGAATCAAAGCGAATTATTGGCTGTTGGTTGGGAACCACCGGAGGATTAGTTAGCCGCAGCTGCTCCCGTTGATCGTGCCAAGGAGAAGCAGAGGAGGAGGCGAAGGGGAAAGAGGAGGAGGAGGAGGAGATCGAAGATGTTCGTATTGGAGCTGGGCGTCTGGCTGCTGCCCTTCACGCTGCTGCTGGCGCCGGCGCGGCGGCTCGTGCACCTCGTGCGGGAGCTGCAGCGGATCCTCCTCGTCGTCGCCTGCGGCCGCCGCACGCCCGCCGCCTTCGGGGAGGTCTGGAGCCGCCTCGACCGCCTCGACTCCGCCACCGTCATCGCCTGATCGGTCCTCCACCGATCCTTGCGTCGCTATGGCTCTGCTCCACCGTGTAATTAACCTCCTGCGTTTCTTCCTCTTGTAAATTCCGCGCGTCCTAGTTTTTTTTCTGGCGCGTCCTAGTTGTGCGTAGCTGTTCTTCAAGAAAGGATCGATGCTACCTCTTTTCTTTTGATTGAGCTTTTGAACAGACCAGCTCTCTGTTTTCCTTTTTGATTTTGACTTCCTCTTCTGTCTTTTCCTCTGAATATGCATCAGACATGCCATTGTAATTGCGTTGAGGAGATGATCGATGAACAGGGGTCTCATCTGAGCGATGATCTTGTTTTAAGATGTTTATATACAGAGAAAAAAAACAGAAAAAACAAAGAAAATCCATTACTT
The DNA here is from genome assembly GCF_018294505.1 of Triticum aestivum. Lineage (NCBI taxonomy): Eukaryota > Viridiplantae > Streptophyta > Magnoliopsida > Poales > Poaceae > Triticum > Triticum aestivum. The sequence goes on along the minus strand of NC_057812.1, from coordinate 51,895,932 downwards.
TTCGGATTATTATGATGAATCGTGCGAGATTCGGGGTCACGATTGTCGCGTGCATGATGACATGACGTGAATCGCTCTTGATGTGCTAGCCCGCCCGTTTCCTGTCGTTGTCCTACACTCAATCAAGCACGCCACTACTAAATTTCTTCTCCTATTCACCGGATAGCTAAGTATTACTTACCTCTTGTTTCATGATAAGATCGAACACGAACTTCCCAAGAGCTAGAAAGTACTGTATAACTTATTTATCATTCCAAAAAAGTATGCAGTATATATCATCATCATCGTTGCACACTGAAGAAGAAAAAGGCATAAATCATCGTACATATGCTGGCTGGAATTTACTAGAATGTAAAGGTTATCCACACTGAAAGGACTGGATACTGGATAAGTCAAAAAAAAAAGGCATGGATAAGATGCACGTTTTTGCTATCGCGCGTGTGGACAAGATGTACACTTGTCCAAATTTTGTCTTTTTGTACATGAGAACAACATGTATATTTGACGTCTCCAAAATTTTGTCTAATTGTCCATGAGTAAAAAATGTTTACGTGACTTTTTCAAAATTTGGATTTATGTACATGAATACAACGACTGACGTGTTTGGTTGCCCGCATCAATTTTGCCTATATTGCATGTGTGTCTCAGTTGGGTCTAGTTGAGGATAAAACAGGCTAAAAATCAACATCTGTATGTTGTTTGGTTGCCTGCATACCCTCTTGCCTGACTGTGGCAAAATGAAAGGTTGAGTGTTTGGTTGCCCGCTTGCTTAGGCGGAAACACAAGTGAGACTGGTTGGTTACATGCAACACATGTTGTCTGGTAACCTCTTTGTGGAGGTGGTGAGATTGCCAACATACTAGCAAGCAGAACAAACCAGAGACACATAAAATAGATAGCACATAGGAACAAGTTAAACATAGTACGACACTTAAATCAGCAGTCTTGAACCAAACCAGTACGACATAGTCCTAAACCAAACCAACACGCGCGCAATCAGGCAATGGAGAGCTCTCTAGACGTTAAGGACGAAGGTGTCGTCGTGCTTCTAGCACTTCGTCACCACTTTAATGCCGTTGTCGTTGAAGACGATGACCTTCAGTGTGTCGGGAGTCAGCAACTTGACGGTGACCATGTAGCCGATCTTGATCTGGTGGACATCGGCGAAGGGGGCCCAAGCCTAAAAGAGGGTGACCCTATCGTCCATCAATGGACCATCACCCTCCATGCGCAGCCGGTGTTTGTCTTCATCTTGAACTCCCAAGACACGTCCTAGAAGTGTTTCGTGAAGTCTAGAGGCATAGGCAGGCACTCCAGCTTCGGGTCAAGGATCAACTTGCAGAAGTGAGTTGGCCTGCCTCCTCATGGTAGTGGCCATAGTTCCTCCTCTTGCCGCTGGGGGCTCCTCTAGCACCACATCATCGTTTAACTACGGCACCACCACCTTACCCTTCTGTAATGCAAGCATCACCTCCCTTTTCACGGGGCGCCACCACCTCCTTGCCCTTGTCGCCGGGCGCCACCACCTCCTTGCCCTTCGTGTTCTCCATGTCGATCTGCATTATGAGAAGCACAAAGTTCAAAGGTTGATCAGCATTCAACCCTACCGTCCAAAGTCCCTATATTTACCCACCCAAATGCTCTAATACTTACCCACGACCACACTCAATTAACCCTCTCTGTCTTTGACTATCACCCCTCTTCAACATCTCCATTGCCATGAACTCCATGCCCAACCCCTTCCCTTGGGGCATTGGTTGCAGGGCTTTCTTCCTTGGGTGCTCGTCGATGATCGCACCAAGTTCGAGAACACCATGGAAGCGTGCTCTAATTTCACCAGCATCGACGACATGCATAAGGGGTTAGACACTATGGTAAAGAAGTCGGCAACGGAGGAATTGAAGACATTAATTCCTAACCCAATGAAAGTCGCTATGTTAGTGGGCATACTACGCCGGACCATGGATCGGGCCGAGTCTGGCGACGCTAGTCAAGGAGCAACATGGGCCAAATACATGGGCTATAAGGCTCGTCAAGGCCGGCCGGCCACCACGGTGTCGCCGGCCGTCATCGTTCTGGATCCAGAGGAAAAAGAAGAAGAAGAAGAAGAGGTGGAGGTAGTTGTCAAGGCGTCAGAGCCAAGCCACCGTACTATGCCAATCTTTATGGACAACAGTGAGAATGGGGAGATGGTGCATGCTACGGTCGAGCTGGAGGATAACTACAAGGCCCAAGCCCCCGCCACTCCAAGCGCCTCTAGGGTCCCCATGGCTAGGATTTAGCACTACCATGTAATATTTACTACGATTCCCCCTTCCTCTTATACTCAATCCCAATCAAAACACTAAAATCCATCGCTATTTGCTACTCGTGAAGATGTGCTCCTCAATCCTATCTCTATTTACCCCTATTCCCCGCGCGAATCGAAAGCTCAAAACGAATCTAAAACGTAGATCGAATCCAAAAATCGTTAGTGAGTAGATGAAAATAGGGCTTACCGCCATTGCTGAAGTGTTGTCGGAGATGTTGGTGATGCCGGTGATGGACGCGCGGTGCTCGCTTTGCTGTTCTCCGTTCCGCTGATCGCCAACACCGGCGTGAGAGTGGGAGTGAGAGAGGGAGAGAGAGAGAGAGAGAGAGAGAGAGAGAGAGAGAGAGATGGCTCCTAGCATTCAGCCACCTCCGCCCACATGCATCCCGCAGGCCCGGCTGTTGAAAATTGTTGATTCGTGGGTTTTCAACGGGCTTGACCCAAGGTGCTTTACATTTTGTGGTATGCAGGCCGAACAGTGAATACAGACAATCAAATGGGTCATTTTCTTCCCGCGCGGGTCTGATTGGGGGTATGCGAGCAACCAAACACGTCAAACATGTAAGTACATATACACAAAGCATGCAGAGTTAGCCCTGGGCGCCGAAGGCAACAGCACGGCCATGAGAACTTTTCTAACCAACCCGGCCAGGGCTATCTGTTGCCTGTATTGAGATATAATATGTATCACCTCAAGGGGTCCCGTGAATGGGCTGGCCCAGCATTCAGTTTAGCGTGTTCGTTCCCTCGCTCGCGGGGTCGCTACTGGGGCACGCCTATGGAGAAATGCTACACTTGCAGGCATGTTTTACTGGAAGCATAGATACATAGTGGTGTGGCAGAATGAGAGAGCAATGGGCGCCGCAATTCACGCAAAGAAAAAAAACAAGCACCAACTCGTTGTATCTCCTCACGTAGACAATCCCGTAAGAATCCAGCTCGTAAGGTTGGCATTATTGCATGCCTATGTCTCGATTCATGTGAGCCGCAAGACAACCTCACCTAAGGGAGCACGACACTGGGCCGGCCTAGCTTGCGGTAGGCAACATCCTCCTTCTTTTCCTTTTATTTGTTCATCTTTTTCTTTCTTTCTTTTGTTTATGCTTCCAAATATACTAAATAAACACACACACACACACACACACACACACACACACACACACACACACACACACACACACACACACACACAAAGCATTTGAAAAATGTTAATCTAGAATTTTGTAAAGTGTTAAATATGTATAGAAAAATGTTTATCATGTATACGAAAGATGTATACAAAAAAATGCAATGAATATAATTTTTTTGTTCATGTATTTACAAAATTGTAATGAACATTTTAAAAATTGTTAATCATTCATATAAAATGTTAAACATGTATAAAAAATGTTCCTAACGCATACAAAAAATGTAGAAGGTGCAATAAGAAAATTGAAAATAAAAACTACTTTTCAATATGTTGATCGAGTATCAAATAAATTTTATTTTATATTTCCAAAACATTAACTTTGTATAGTAAAATGTTTCTGATATATAATAAAATATACAATGTGTGTGAAAAAGTATATATCAAATGCAAATATTTGATAAAAAATGATCATCTATATAAAAATGTTAAACGTGTGCAAAAATGTTTTATTGGAATTTTAGAACGTGTATTAAACAATTTTAGCACAAAAAAATAATGCCAAATAAAAATGTTAATCATATATTTCAAAAGGCAAAACATTCATTAAAAACTTTCCTTGCATATACCGAAAATGTACAATGTGTATGAAAAACGTAGTCATCAAACATAATTCCTAAATGTTAATCATGTATTTTGAAGATGTTAAACATGTATAAAAAATGTTCCTATGTAGAAATGTGTTGAAGAAAAAGAAAAGCAAAAACAGCGGTGAATACTAAAAACTGGATGAAAGAAACAGCTCAGAAAATGAAGAAAAAATGAAAAAAACACGAAGAATGCCATGAAAATCCATGAGAAAACGAAGAGAAACCAAGAAAAACAAAGTAAAACTAAAGGGAAACGAAAAAAGTGATGAAAACTAAGAAAGAAATATAAATCCATTGAAAAGAAGGAAAATAGAAAATAAAAGGAAAAATCACGGAAGGAAGAAATGAAATACCACGAGAAAAAAAGTGGAAGAAAAAAATAAAACCAACAAGAAAATAAAAAGGAAAAGAAAACAAGAAATATGGTGGAGAAAAAAAGCGCAAATAGAAAAAAAACGAAAAACCAAGAAAACCATACGCCAACAGTGAAAACCGGGGCAAAACCCCACATAGAAAAAAAACCAAGACCGAAACACAGCGTACTTGAAAGAAACCCAGCAAACGAAAAAAGAAAAGGTAAATGAGCCGGCCGAGTAGCTACAGCGCGGAGAAAAAGCTTCATGCGAGACTGGTCCCGTTCAATAGCCCAGCGAAGGAGCACTCGCACTAAGCGTTTTATAGCTCCCGAGTCGCTGTTGTTCGTGGCTCAGTTGCCGCTGGTGACTTTTTTTCTTGTTGTTCAATAGTTGGATTGGCCCCGTTGTGCACTTATTTTTTCCATATTTTATTTACATTTTTATTTTGTTTTAAAAAATATTGTTGGTTTTGTCTTTCCTTGATGTCTCTGTCTGTTGTTTGCATCGTTTTTGTTTGGTTATTTGCTCCGTGTTTCTTTCACATATTTTCTTTATTTTTCTGTTTCTTCTGTGTTTCTTCACTGTTTTATTTTGGTTTTTTATTTTTCTGTATATCTTCACCGATTTTCTTCCTTTTTTGGGTTTTTCCCTTTTTTAACAAATCTATACTATTTCAATACATATTGCTCACATTTTGTGTACATGTGCAACCTTTTTTATACACGTTGACCATTTTCGAAATAAATGAGGTACATTTTTTAAAATACATGTCTACAAAAAGAATACATATTCCACATGTTTCAAGTATACATTGAACATTCTGTCAATCGCATGAAACATTTTTTAGACCACATAAATATTTTTAATACAGATTTTTAAAATGTCACAACCAGTTTTTTAAATGCCACTTACATTTTAGTTGTATATGACTTTTTTGGAATTACATGAACACTTTTCACATTGTATATTTTTCTAAATACATGATTAATATTATTTCAATCATATATTTTTATGTCTAGATTTTTATTACATAAGAACTTTTTTTATACATGTTTAACATTTTTCAAATACACTATTAACATTTTTTTCTAAATATAACTTATGATGTCTACTTTGTTCATACACATTATACAAATTTCATATACATCACAAACATTTTTCTATAGATGTCTATCGTTATAAAAAAATTTTAGCAAAGTGTGTTGCTTGCTTCTTCCCTTTTCTAGAGAACGTGCACTGCTTTTCTAAAGGAAGTGTATTGTATGGTTTATAAAAAGGTGCGATGTATTGTTAGGCGCTCACTCTAGCCGTGCTAATTAGACTGGCCCAATACTTAGGCATACCATGCGAGCCATATACATCACAAACATGTCTACTCCTAATGTTTCAGTTGGTAGTCCGCGTTCCGAGTTTTATTTTCGTCCCACCATTTTCGTCCGGGTTTTTTCGTCCTTAATCCCACCTCCAGCATCCCACCGATTCCCCACCTCCACCTTCGTCCGGTTTAATTTGATTGGTTATTTTTCATAGAGTTATTTTCCGTCTCGCCTCTCTGTCTCCCATTGATTTTTTTATCGTTCAGCCCGCACCCACGAGACGCTCCTCTCCTCCCTCTCCTATGTGCTCGATCCCCTCTCACGCCTAGGGTTGGAAGAGGTTGCGCCGCCACCGCTCGGCTCGGCCTCCTCCTTCCCTTCCCTCCCCCCACCTCCAGCCACACCCGTCCGACCACCTGCCAGATCTCGCGCCGCCATGCCCTGCATCGCTCCGGTCTTTTCCCACAACTCACGCATCGCAACGGCGCTTGCGCCCGCGCGGTCTCCTCCATGACCTCTCTCCCTTGCGGCGGCGGCACACATGACGCATCCGACGGCGAGCTCCACAGGTCAACGCATCCTCTCTTCTCTCCCATGGAAGTCCCATCCCTCTCACATCTCTCTCTATCTGCGAGCGGTGGCGGCTGGCTGCGCAAGAGGTCGATCTGGTCACGCCTTCCCACCATCGACCGCGCTGCGTCGCTATCGGAGGGGCACTCTGCCGCTGTCGGGGACTCGCCGTCATTGAAGCACGCTACCATGCCACCGCTCTTCTGTCTCTCCCTGCTCGCCTCCCGCGGCCAAGGAGCGCCCCAACCTCGCCATGTCGCTCGTGTGGCTCCCATGGTGCCGCCCCGCATATCTCCTTGCTGAGTGCCGCAGGTCATGATGGCCGCCGATTTGATCTGCACAACCATTCAATCCTCGGAACTCCCGATCGACGGCAACTCGACCGGGGTCTGGGGGTGAGAAGACTTCGACAATCCAGATGAGGAAGATCACGTCGTGGACGATTGCCTCAGCCCTCAGGGTCCTTTGTTGTCGCGACATGGTTGACCCTGTGCTGCGGGCCGGCGAGGTCGTTGAACTTGCCGAAGGCATCACCAAGCTTCTATCTCTAGGTTAGATTCGGGCACCTGTAATCTATGTACATCATATTACTCATCGTTAGTTCGGTTGTGCCATTCGTTTTGATTACTGTATGCCAGAATACCTAGCTTAATTAGAGCTCACAACCGCAGTAATCATCCATTTATGCTGCTCAAACAGTTTCTCATGTGCTCTCTAATTTAGTGCACACACATTTTGACTGAGTGGCGGAGATATAGAGAAATTGTTTGATTTTGGTGCAACATGACTCTGATGATTATTTTTTGTTACCTTTCCTATTTAGATCTGCACTAATCCTTGTCAGAAAATTGAGAAGTCATGGCATAGTCAAATCTGAACAAGCCGTGTGGAACTTTGCCATGAGTCTGCGCATAAATTTGGGAATGGACGGATGGCACTCCGAAGAAGTCAGAGAATATTTTCAACGCGCAACAGGACAAGAGAAAAGAAGAGAAGCAAAGAGAGTTGGGTTATCGCTCCTACATTGCTTACATGAACATCTTGATTTTTTTAGAAGGAAGGCATAGACCCGATATTAAATTAATGACACCCTGAAAAATAGAAAAGGCAAAAGAAACACGATACAAGGTGCATGGTGCTGTAGGATCAGCTTACAAGACATGAAACAAACCATGCAATATAAAAATATAACAAAGTGGATTTTCTACTCCCAGATGCACCTACACCATTCATGAATAGTAAATTTAAAAGAAAATGAAAAACAAAATCGAAAAAATATGAAATTTTGAGACATGAAACTAGATCAAAAGTTTTAGCATCTTGCAAATTTTTCACCACGAAATAACATTCGTGGTGAAAAATGAGGCGTAAGTAGATTCACTCATTTTGGTTCGTAAGTAGTCCATATTGAAATCTATATAAAGACTTCTATTTAAGAACAGAGGGAGTACAAAAGAAACGCCTCTTGATCATCGAAGTCCTCAGCCACGAAGCGAAACACCAATGAGGCGTAAGTAGATGATGAACACATAGCAAGCACTGCGCAGGAGTGAGATCACGTCAAGCAATATTGATTTGTTTGATTTGATGAATATTCTACCATTTGAAATAAATCTGAATGTTATTGTTTATTATTCTTATGGAGTGTTTGGCAGTGTGAGCATGTAGTATAAGAGTACCTTATCCGTTCGGGTTAATTATCCTTTTGCCCTCAGTGGTGTCCATGTGCTCAGTTTTGCCCTTAAATGTGAATTGTCCTCAGTTTTGCCCCTAGTCCGAGCACAGCAACTATGACGAGGCCAAACGGCCATATTTGAGTCCATTCCGTCTGCCGGCGTTAGTGGTTGTGGGTCCGGAGCTTACACGTGGGACCGCGTGGACGTGGGTCCGGAGCTGACATGTAGGTCCGTGCAACTAAACCCCCAAATCATTGGCAACCCATCCGCCCGGTCGGCTGTCCTGCGCCACCGCCGCCGCCACATGCGCCGCGGCCAGCACCTGCCCCGCCACCAGCTGCACGGCCTGCTCTGCCGCTACCTCCCTGCGTCTATGCTCCACGGCTACATGTGACGCCCACCACCTTCCTGCGACGCCACGGGTTGGGCGCCCGCCACCTGCTCGATCCGCGGGGCGGCCTCCTTCCGTGCGCCCGGCCGGAGCGCTCAAAGGTGGGGGGCTGCTGGAGCTATTTAAACTAGGAGGAAGAACCCTAGGGCGAAATGGTGAGCAGCGGCGACCCCGGAGTATTTGGCGAGGCAGGCATCGGGCCGAAGATCCGCCGCGTCCACGACTGGGTTCCCAAGGGGTAAGTCTCGCCTCTTGTTTAGATTGAGCTTAGTTGTGCATTTGAACACTCGATTCGAGTAGGTTTGCCCAATTAGTGTGCTGATTGCGTCTCTGTTTTTCGCCGGTTAGGATGGAGTTGCGGTTTGCTTTCATGGTGCACATTAGAAGGGACCAGTACATGTTCGATGCAAAGGATAAGAAGAAATACCAAGGAGGTTTTGATTATCGGTTGCCAATGGCTAGTAATTGGAGTTTCAGACAATTTGGGGAGGTAATTTGTAGTCAATATCCTTGGGGTTTGCTTGATGAAGTGGTATACAAATGCTATGATGGGGAAAAGAATTGGTTGACAGTTAGTAATGATGAAGAGCTAGCTACCATGTTTGCTAGGCATAAAGAGAAAGATAATTTTCATGTGAGGCTGCAAGTTGATGTGCTTGAGCAGGCATTTGGACCTAGGATGGCGGGTGCAACATCTCGGGGAGAACCAAGTCGTCGTAATGGCATCTCTAGCCAGAACAGTTCAGTTGGTGCACGGCCACGTGGTGGCTCGACAAGTGTGGGCAACAGCAGTAGGGTCCCCCTTAAAGTGGAGCCTGATGGCTACAATTCTGGGGTTGATGAAGAGAAGCTATATTCTGATGTTATTCGGAATTTACGACGGGCACCTCGGACTGAAAATCAAGATGAGGCTCACAATGCAGTCCGTGTGGATGATGACGCGATGGGTGAGGACGAAGACCTTGCAGCTGTTGAATGGGACCCTTTGAACCCTCATATGGAAGAAGGTACAGTTTTTGCATCCATGAATGAGTGTAGAAATGCACTTGTAACATACTGCATCAAGGTAGAACGTACTTTCAAAGTTGACAAGAGTGATCAAGTACGTTACAGAGTGCACTGTCCGACTGAAGGTTGTCCATGGAGGCTGCTTGCATCTAAAATGCGGAATAGCACTAATGTTCAGGTCAAAGTGAACCCTTTTAAGCACACATGCCAGGAATCAACCCTTAGGAAGGATACAATCAGTAGAGCCAAGTCAAGATGGGTGGCAGAAGAAGTAAAGAAGTGGGTGAAAGAAAACCAGCAAGTGGGTCCAAAGGAATTACAGAAGAACATCAAAGATAAGTTCAAGATAGATTTACCATACATGAGGTTGTTCAATGGTAAACAACATGCGATGGATTCTATTTATGGTAACTGGCAGGAAAGTTTTCAATTGTTGTATTCATTCAAAGGTGAAGTGGAGAGGACAAGCCCAGGTAGTATTGTAGATATTGATCACCACACTGTGGAGTACACATTCAGGGGAGTGACAAAGACCAAGGAATGCTTTAGGAGGGTTTTTGTCTGCTTTGAGGCTTGTCGCCGGGGTTTTTTGGCAGGCTGCAGGCCTTATTTGGCTATTGATGCCACTTTTCTCACAGGGAGGTTTAAAGGACAGTTAGTAGCAGCTTGTGCAGTTGATGCACATAGTTTTGTATTTCCAGTTGCCTATGGTGTGCTGGAGACAGAGTCTGAGGAGAGCTGGACTTGGTTTTTGCATAATCTCCGCCGGGCTATTGCACATCCCAATGGGTTGGTCATTCATACAGAAGCCTGCAAAGGTTTAGAAGTGGCCGTGGATAATGTGCTCCCTGGAGTAGAGCATAGGGAATGCTGAAGGAAATATGCCCTAGAGGCAATAATAAAGTTATTATTTATTTCCTTATATCATGATAAATGTTTATTATTCATGCTAGAATTGTATTAACCGGAAACATAATACATGTGTGAATACATAGACAAACAGAGTGTCACTAGTATGCCTCTACTTGACTAGCTCGTTAATCAAAGATGGTTATGTTTCCTAACCATGGACAAAGAGTTGTTATTTGATTGATGGGATCACATCTTTAGTTGAATGATCTGATTGACATGACCCATTCCATTAGCTTAGCACCTGATCGTTTAGTATGTTGCTATTGCTTTCTTCATGACTTATACATGTTCCTATGACTATGAGATTATGCAACTCCCGTTTGCCGGAGGAACACTTTGTGTGCTACCAAACGTCACAACGTAACTGGGTGATTATAAAGGAGCACTACAGGTGTCTCCAAAGGTAGATGTTGGGTTGGCGTATTTCGAGAATAGGATTTTTCACTCCGATTGTCGGAGAGGTATCTCTGGGCCCTCTCGGTAATGCACATCACATAAGCCTTGCAAGCATTGTAGCTAATGAGTTAGTTGCGAGATAATGTATTACAGAACGAGTAAAGAGACTTGCCGGTAACGAGATTGAACTAGGTATTGGATACCGACGATCGAATCTCGGGCAAGTAACATACAGATGACAAAGGGAACAACGTATGTTGTTATGCGGTCTGACCGATAAAGATCTTCGTAGAATATGTAGGAGCCAATATGGGCATCCAGGTCCCGCTATTGGTTATTGACCGGAGATATGTCTCAGTCATGTCTACATTGTTCTCGAACCGTAGGGTCCGCACGCTTAACGTTACAATGACAGTTATTATGAGTTTATGCATTTTGATGTACCGAAGTTAGTTCGGAGTCCCGGATGTGATCACGGACATGACGAGGAGTCTCAAAATGGTCAAGACATAAAGATTGATATATTGGACGACTATATTTGGACAAGGGAAGGGTCCGGAGATGTATCGGATAAAACCGGAGCACCGGGGGGTTACCGAAACCCCCCGGGGGGTTAATGGGCCTTATGGGCCTAATGTGGAGAAGAGGAAGGGGCTGCCAGGGCAGGCCGCGCGCCCCCTCTCCCCCTAGTCCGAATTGGACAAGGAGGAAGGGGCGGCGCCCCCCCTTTCCTATTCTCCCTCCACCTCTCCTAGTTGGACAAGGAACGGGAGGGGAGTCCTACTCCCGGTAGGAGTAGGACTCCTCCTGCGCGCCTCCATAGGGCCGGCCGCACCCCCCCCCTTGGATCCTTTATATACGGGGGCAGGGGGGCACCTCTAGACACACAAGTTGATCTTCATGATCGTTCCTTAGCTGTGTGCGGTGCCCCCTTCCACGATATTACACCTCGGTCATATTGTAGCGGTGGTTAGGCGAAGCCCTGCAACGGTTGAACATCAAGATCGTCACCACGCTGTCGTGCTGACGGAACTCCTCCCCGAAGCTTTGCTGGATCGGAGCCCGGGGAGCGTCATCGAGCTGAACGTGTGCCAAGAACTCAGAGGTGCCGGAGTAACGGTGCTTGGATCGGTTGGACCGGGAAGACGTACGACTACTTCCTCTACGTTGTGTCAACGCTTTTGTTGTTGATCTACAAGGGTACGTAGATCACACTCTCCCCTCTCGTTGCTATGCATCACCATGATCTTGCGTGTGCGTAGGAATTTTTTTGAAATTACTACGAAACCCAACAGTGGCATCCAAGCCTAGGTTTTAAGGTTTGATGTTATATGCACAAGTAGAACACAAGTGAGTTGTGGGCGATATAAGTCATACTGCCTACCAGCATGTCATACTTTGGTTCGGCGGTATTGTTGGATGAAGCGGCCCGGACCGACATTACGCGTACGCTTACGCGAGACCGGTTCTCCCGACGTGCTTTGCACAAAGGTGGCTTGCGGGTGACTGTTTCTCCAACTTTAGTTGAACCAAGTGTGGCTACGCCCGGTCCTTGCGAAGGTTAAAACGGCATCAACTTGACAAACTATCGTTGTGGTTTTGATGCGTAGGTGAGATTGGTTCTTGCTTAAGCCCGTAGCAGCCACGTAAAACTTGCAACAACAAAGTAGAGGTCGTCTAACTTGTTTTTGCAGGGCATGTTGTGATGTGATATGGTCAAGACATGATGCTAAATATTATTGTATGAGATGATCATGTTTTGTAACCGAGTTATCGGCAACTGGCAGGAGCCATATGGTTGTCGCTTTATTGTATGCAATGCAATCGCGATGTAATGCTTTACTTTATCACTAAGCGGTAGCGATAATCGTGGAAGCATAAGATTGGCGAGACGACAACGATGCTACGATGGGGATCAAGGTGTCGCGCCGGTGACGATGGTGATCATGACGGTGCTTCGGAGATGGAGATCACAAGCACAAGATGATGATGGCCATATCATATCACTTATATTGATTGCATGTGATGTTTATCTTTTATGCATCTTATCTTGCTTTGATTGACGGTAGCATTATAAGATGATCTTTCACTAAATTATCAAGAAGTGTTCTCCCTGAGTATGCACCGTTGCGAAAGTTCTTCGTGCTTCGACACCACGTGATGATCGGGTGTGATAGGCTCTACATTCAAATACAACGGGTGGAAAACAGTTGCACACGCAGAATACTCAGGTTATACTTGACGAGCCAAGCATATACAGATATGGCCTCGGAACACGGAGACCGAAAGGTCGAGCGTGAATCATATAGTAGATATGATCAACATAGTGATGTTCACCAATGAAACTACTCCATCTCACGTGATGATCGGACATGGTTTAGTTGATTTGGATCACGTGATCACTTAGAGGATTAGAGGGATGTCTATCTAAGTGGGAGTTCTTAAGTAATATGATTAAATTGAACTTAAATTTATCATGAACTTAGTCCTGGTAGTATTTTGCAAATTATGTTGTAGATCAATAGCCCGCGTTGTTGCTTCCCTGTGTTTATTTTGATATGTTCCTAGAGAAAATTGTGTTGAAAAATGTTAGTAGCAATGATGCGGATTGGATCCGTGATCTGAGGTTTATCCTCATTGCTGCACAGAAGAATTATGTGCTTGATGCACCGCTAGGTGACAGACCTATTGCAGGAGCAGATGCAGACGTTATGAACGTTTGGCTAGCTAAATATGATGACTACTTGATAGTTTAGTGCATCATGCTTAATGGCTTAGAATCGGGACTTCAAAGACATTTTGAACGTCATGGACCATATGAGATGTTCCAGGAGTTGAAGTTGATATTTCAAGCAAATACCCGAGTTGAGAGATATGAAGTCTCCAACAAGTTCTATAGCCAAAAGATGGAGGAGAATCGCTCAACTAGTGAGCATGTACTCAGATTGTCTAGGTACTACAATCGCTTGAATCAAGTGAGAGTTAATCTTCCAGATAAGATAGTGATTGACAGAATTCTCTAGTCACCATCACCAAGTTAGTAGAACTTCATGATGAACTATGATATGCAAGGGATAATGGAAACGATTCCCAAGCTCTTCGTAATGCGGAAATTGACGAAGGTAGAAATCGAGAAAAACATCAAGTGTTGATGGTAGACAAGACCACTAGTTTCAAGAAAAGGGCAGAGGGAAGAAGGGGAACTTCAAGAAGAACAGCAAGCAAGTTGCTGCTCAAGTGAAGAAGCCCAAGTCTGGTCCTAAGCCTGAGACTAAGTGCTTCTACTGCAAAGGGACTGGTCACTAGAAGCGGAACTACCCCAAGTGATTGGCGGATAAGAAGGATGGCAAAGTGAACATAAGTATATTTGATATACATGTTATTGATGTGTACTTTAACTAGTGTTTATAGCAACCCCTCAGTATTTGATACTAGCTCAGTTGCTAAGTAACTCGAAACGGGAGTTGCAGAGTGAACAGAGACTAGTTAAAGGGTGAAGTGACGATGTGTGTTGGAAGTGGTTCCAAGATTGATATGATCATCATCGCGCACTCCCTATACTTTCGGGATTAGTGTTGAACCTAAATAAGTGTTATTTGGTGTTTGCGTTGAGCATGAATATGATTTGATCATGTTTATTGTAATACGGTTATTCATTTAAGTAAAAGAATAAATTGTTGTTCTGTTTACATGAATAAAACCTCATATGGTTACACACCCAATGAAAATGGTTCATTGGATCTCGATCGTAGTGATACACATATTCATAATATTGAAACCAAAAGATGCAAAGTTAATAATGATAGTGCAACTTATTTGTGGCACTGCCATTTAGGTCATATTGGTGTAAAGCGCATGAAGAAACTCCATGCTGATGGGCTTTTGGAATCACTTGATTATGAATCAGTTGATGCTTACGAACCATGCCTCATGGGCAAGATGACTAAGACTCCATTCTTCGGAACAATGGAGCGAGCAACAGATTTGTTGTAAATCATACATACTGATGTATGTGGTCCGATGAATATTGAGGCTCACGACAGGTATCATTATTTTCTGTTCTTCACAGATAATTTGAGCAGATATGAGTACATCTACTTGATAAAACATAAGTCTGAAACATTTGAAAAGTTCAAAGAATTTCAGAGTGAAGTGGAAAATCATCGTAACAAGAAAATAAAGTTTCTGCGATCTGATCATAGAGAAGAGTATTTGAGTTACAAATTTGGTCTTCAGTTAAAACAATGTGAAATAGTTTCACTACTCACGCCACCTGGAACACCACAGTGTAATGGTGTGTCCGAATGTCGTAATCGTACTTTATTTGATATGGTGCGGTCTATGATGTCTCTTACAGATTTGCCGCTATCGTTTTGGGGTTATGCATTAGAGACAGCTACATTCACATTAAATAGGGCACCATCTAAATCCGTTTGAGATGACACCGTATGAACTATGGTTTAGCAAGAAACCTAAGCTGTCGTTTCTTAAAGTTTGAGGTTGCAATGCTTATGTGAAAAAGTTTCAATTTGATAAGCTCAAACCTAAATCGGAGAAGTGCGTCTTCATAGGATATCCAAAGGAAACTATTGGATACACCTTCTATCACAGATCCGAAGGCAAGACTTTTGTTGCTAAAATTCGGAAACTTTCTAGAGAAGGAGTTTCTCTCGAAAGAAGTGAGTGGGAGGAAAGTAGAAAACTTGATAAGGTAATTGTACCTTCTCCCTTATTGGAAAGTAGTTCATCACAGAATTCTGTTCTTGTGACTACTACACCAATTAGTGAGGAAGCTAATGATAATGATCATGTAACTTCAGATCAAGTTACTACCGAATCTCGTAGGTTAACCAGAGTGAGATCCGCACCAGAGTGGTACGGTAATCCTCTTCTGGAAGTCATGTTACTAGACCATGACGAACTTGCGAACTATGAGGAAGCGATGATGAGCCCAGATTCCGCGAAATGGTTTGAGACCATGAAATCTGAGATATGATCCATGTATGAGAAAAAAGTATGGACTTTAATGGATTTGCCCGTTGATCGGCAAGCAATTGAGAATAAATGGATCTTCAAGAGGAAGACGGACGCTGATAGTAGTGTTACTATCTACAAAGCTAGAATTGTCGCAAAAGGTTTTCGACAAGTTCAAGGTGTTGACTACGATGAGAGTTTCTCACTCGTATATATGCTTGAGTCTGTCCAAATCATGTTAGTAATTGCCGCATTTTATGAAATATGGCAAATGGATAAACAAAACTGCATTCCTTAATCGATTTATTAAAGAAGAGTTGTATATGATGCAACCAGAAGGTTTTGTCAATCCGAAAGGTGCTAACAAAATGTGCAAGCTCCAGCAATCCATCTGTGGACTGGTGCAGGCATCTTGGAGTTGGAATATACACTTTGATGAGTTGATCAAAGCATATAGTTTTATACAAACTTGCGATGAAGCCTGTATGTACAAGAAAGTGAGTGGGAGCACTACAACATTTCTGATAAGTATATGTGAATGACATATTGTTGATCAGAAATAATGTAGAATTATTCTGTAAAGCATAAAGGAGTGTTTGAAAGGAGTTTTTTTTCAAAGAAAGACTTCGGTGAAGCTGCTTACATATTGAGTATCAAGATCTATAGAGATAGATCAAGACGCTTGATAAGTTTTTCCAATGAGTACACACCTTGATAAGATTTTGAAGTAGTTCAAAATGGAGCAGTCAAAGAAAGAGTTCTTGCCTGTATTACAAGGTGTGAAGTTGAGTAAGACTCAAAGCCCGACCACGGCAGAAGATAGAAAGAGAATGAAAGTCATTCCCTATGCCTTGGCCATAGGTTCTATAAAGTATGTCATGCTGTGTACCAAATCTATTGTATACCCTGCACTGATTTGGCAAGGGAGTACAATAGTGATCTAGGAGTAGATCACTGGACAGTGGTCAGAATTGTCCTTAGTGAAATAAGGATTTGTTTCTCGATTATGGAGGTGAAAAAAGGTTCGCCGTAAAGGGTTACGTCGATGCAAGTTTTGACACTGATCTAGATGACTCTAAGTGTCGATCTAGATACATATTGAAAGTGGGAGCAATTAGCTAGAGTAGCTCCGTGCAGAGCATTGTAGACATAGAAAATTGCAAAATACATAACGGATCTGAATGTGAAAGACCCGTTGACTAAGATTCTCTCACAAGCAAAACATGATGACACCTTAGTACTCTTTGGGTGTTAATCACATAGCGATGTGAACTAGATTACTGAATCTAGTAAACCCTTTGGGTGTTGGTCACATGGCGATGTGAACTATGGGTGTTAATCACATGATGATGTGAACTATCGATGTTAATCACATGGTGATGTGATCTAGATTATTGACTCTAGTGCAAGTGGGAGACTGAAGGAAATATGCCCTAGAGGCAATAATAAAGTTATTATTTATTTCCTTATATCATGATAAATATTTATTATTCATGCTAGAATTGTATTAACCAGAAACATAATACATGTGTGAATACATAGACAAACAGAGTGTCACTAGTATGCCTCTACTTGACTAGCTCGTTAATCAAAGATGGTTATGTTTCGTAACCATGGACAAAGAATTGTTATTTTATTGACGGGATCACATCATTAGTTGAATGATCTGATTGACATGACCCATTCCATTAGCTTAGCACCCGATCGTTTAGTATGTGGCTATTGCTTTCTTCATGACTTATACATGTTCCTATGACTATGAGATTATGCAACTCCCGTTTGCCGGAGGAACACTTTGTGTGCTACCAAACGTCACAACGTAACTGGGTGATTATAAAGGAGCACTACAGGTGTCTCCAAAGGTAGATGTTGGGTTGGCGTATTTCGAGAATAGGATTTGTCACTCTGATTGTCGGAGAGGTATCTCTGGGCCCTCTCGGTAATGCACAACACATAAGCCTTGCAAGCATTGTAACTAATGAGTTAGTTGCGAGATAATGTATTACAGAACGAGTAAAGAGACTTGCCGGTAACGAGATTGAACTAGGTATTGGATACCGACGATCGAATCTTGGGCAAGTAACATAATGATGACAAAGGGAACAACGTATGTTGTTATGCGGTCTGACCGATAAAGATCTTCGTAGAATATGTAGGAGCCAATATGGGCATCCAGGTCCCGCTATTGGTTATTGACCGGAGATATGTCTCAGTCATGTCTACATTGTTCTCGAACCGTAGGGTCCGCACGCTTAACGTTACGATGACAGTTATTATGAGTTTATGCATTTTGATGTACCGAAGTTAGTTCGGAGTTTCGGATGTGATCACGAACATGACGAGGAGTCTCGAAATGGTCGAGACATAAAGATTGATATATTGGACGACTATATTCGGACACCTGAAGGGTTCCGGAGATGTATCGGATAAAACCGGTGCACCGGGGGGTTATCGGAACCCCCCGGGGGGTTAATGGGCCTTATGGGCCTAATGTGGAGAAGAGGAAGGGGCTGCCAGGGCAGGTTGCGCGCCCCCTCTCCCCTAGTCCGAATTGGACAAGGAGGAAGGGGCGGCGCCCCCCCTTTCCTATTCTCCCTCCACCTCTCCTAGTTGGACAAGGAACGGGAGGGGAGTCCTACTCCCGGTAGGAGTAGGACTCCTCCTGCGCGCCTCCATAGGGCCGGCCGCACCCCCCTTGGATCCTTTATATACGGGGGCAGGGGGCACCTCTAGACACACAAGTTGATCTTCGTGATCGTTCCTTAGCCGTGTGCGGTGCCCCCTTCCACGATATTACACCTCGGTCATATTGTAGCGGTGCTTAGGCGAAGCCCTGCAACGGTTGAACATCAAGATCGTCACCACGCCATCATGCTGACGGAACTCCTCCCCGAAGCTTTGCTGGATCAGAGCCCGGGGAGCGTCATCGAGCTGAACGTGTGCCAAGAACTCGGAGGTGCCGGAGTAACGGTGCTTGGATCGGTTGGACCGAGAAGACGTACGACTACTTCCTCTACGTTGTGTCAACGCTTTCGCTGTTGATCTACAAGGGTACGTAGATCACACTCTCCCCTCTTGTTGCTATGCATCAGCATGATCTTGCGTGTGCGTAGGAATTTTTTTGAAATTACTACGAAACCCAACAAATGCATGCGTCACCTTGCTGCAAATTTCATGAAGAAATTCAAAGGAAAGGTGTATACTGACAATTTATGGCCAGCATCTTTGACATGCAGTGTGAAGAAGCACAACTACCACTTGAGGCAGTTATACATGATCCCAAAGTGAAAGAATACTTGGAAACACACCACTCCAAGTTATGGGCCAGAAGCCAATTCAGTGAAGTGAGCAAAGTTGACTATGTGCACAATAATCTAGCAGAGTCTTTCAACTCAACGATCTGGAAACTAAAGGGTCATTATGTGGTGGATTTGCTTGACAGGATAAGGATAGAATACATGCAGAAATTTCATTATCATGCAGGAATAGCCGAGGCAAAATTCATGGGCCACATTATCATCCCTGCCGTGATGAATGAACTGAAACAGAAGACAACAGGCTTGGAAATGAACATGACTCTTTGCTCGGGTACCACAGCAGAGATATCATATTTGGATAAAGAGAAGAGGGAATGGAGATATCCAGTGGATTTAGAAGCTAGAACTAGCAGTTGTAGGCAATGGTAGATAACTGGGTTGCCATGCATTCATGCCTTGTTTTTCATCACTTCTCTCCCAGGTCCAGCAGGGAACATACAGCAGTATGTGCATGATTACTACTCTGTTGCAAGGTTCAAAGCCACATATGCTTATGCCTTGCCTGCTATGGAGGGAAAACAACAATGGGACATGGTGGACCCTGGATTCAAGCTTTGCGCTCCAATTCTGAAGAGAGCAGCAGGTAGACCAAGGAAGAGTCGAATCAGACCTCGCAGCGAAGGAGCTGGACTTGGAGCGAGGAAGCATAAGTGCACAAGGTGTGGTGGGTCTGGTCATTTTGGTAAGTATTGTGATAACACAGTAGATCCAGCGTTCGGAGAGAGTTTCGATGAAGGCTTCGATGAAAATGTTGGTCAGCAGCCGGTTGCCTCAACAGATGATGAAAATGATGGTCAACAACCGGTTGCATCAGATGAGGATTTTGACGAGGTTCCAAATGATGATGGTCAACAACCGCATGATTTTGATGATGATCCAAAATATCCTCCAAATAATGATTCAAGTGAGGCTCCAAATGGTGATCCAAGTGAGGCTCTAAATGGTGATCATGGTGATCCAAGTGAGGCTCCAAATGATGATCCAAGTGAGGCTCCAAATGGTGACCAACCTTCTGTTGTTGTGAGTTCTTCTAGGTATGTAAATCTTGCAAGAGTCAAATACTACTGTACATCTATCACTTGACATGATCTCATTACCGTTTATGTTTTGCACAGCCCTATGGTAGGTTTGAAGAAGACGCGCAACATACCGACAACCAAGAGAAGAAGAGAAGAAACAATGAGCACAAGGTGCACGAGGAGCAAAGTGATGGCAAGAAGCTCAAGTAATAGACAGAAGCCCCAACGCTATCTATGAATAATTATGAAACATTATGAATAAGGGATGATGTTGTATTATGAAACATTTATCACTTGACATGTTGTATTTCTGTTGGATGATGTTGGACCTATGTTAGAAGTATGTTTGACATGATGTTTGAATGAGCACATGGTTTTTCCTTTTTTGATTTTTTTGAATTTTGTTTTGCTCATTTAAATTCTGGTCAAACCTAACTTTGATCAAGATTTAAACAAGTCTAAAACATCAAAATGAAAAACTAAGCCTGGATACTTCTTAGTCAATCCAAAATGAAGTTGTGGTGAGCTTTTTGAAATTTTCATGAAAAATGTGCTAAGAGGGGTCCAAAGGTAGGGTAAACGGCCTCATTTCTAAGCAAAAAAAATTTCGACCTTGTCTAAATCAGCCAAATAACATTCCTACACATATATTCTATATGTACAGACTATGTGCGCTGGGTTTTTCCATTTTTTGATTTTTTTAAATTTGTTTTGCTCATTTGAATTCTGGTCAAACTTAACTTTGACCAAGATTTAAACAAGTGTAAAACATCAAATTGAAAAACTAAGCCTGGATCCTTCTTAGTCACTCCAAAATGAAGCTGTGGTTAGTTTTTTGAAATTTTCATGTTCATTTCCCCAAAACACTTCTCTTCACTTCATACAAGAGAGTTTGAGATACTCGAGATATCATACAATACACATGAACTTATCATTTAAATGTATGTAAAGCTTGTTTATCAACTTAAATTGTTAGTATATGACATAAGAAGACTATGTGCGCAGGTTTTTTATTTTTCTGATTTTTATTTAATTTATTATGCTCATTTGAAATCTGGTCAAACATAGCTTTGACTGCTCCAAACCCCTCCCAAACCCCGCTAACCCTAGCGCTGAACAAGGACCGTTCATCTAACCCTAGCGGCGATCAAGGGCCGTCGATCTAACCCTTCTAGAAGGAATCTGCGGGGAGGAGGGGGGCGATCCGCGAGATGCAATCTGATTGGCTGGGAGACCCATTGTTTTTTTAACAAAGACCGGCCGTGCTGGATGGACCATTGGGCCGTCTCGTGCTCTGGGCCTGAGACCGCAGTAAATAGCCCGTCTCAGCCTTTCCAGGCCTTGCATGCATGGAGGCGGCGACGTGGGTTTGCATGCACGGGAGGCGGCGACGTGCATGCATGCGAGCGAGGCGAGCGAGGCGCGCTAGGTGAGCTAGGCTAGCGAGGCGAGCTAGGTGGTTCAGTGCAGTGGTTCAGGGTAGCGATTCACATGCAGCGCCCGGTCAAAGAGCTATGCAGTGATTCAGATGCACGCACGCATCCCATGCATCGTTTTGTGCAAAAATTTAAGTGTGCAAAACGTAACAGATACACACACGCGTCTGGATTCACACACGCACCATTCTCATCCTTTCTCTCTTCCTCTCCCACGCACAGGCCTATAAATGGGGTGCCTCTCTTCCTCTCCCACCCACAAGCCAGATCCGATCCTCTCCAACTTCAAACACCCAAGCGACCGAGCCCTCCCCAAGCGAGACCAAGTGAAGATGCAGTTCAACGGGCCGACCTTCAACCGTCCGCCTGTCGTGCCGGAACTGCGCTACCCACCGGGCGTGCTCGTGGAGAGGGAGCTCCGTGTGTGGGCTATTTCAAGGTGGAGGGGTTCCGTCGAACTCACCCGCGCCTTCCTCAGAGCCGGCTATGCCCACCTCCCACGGGGCTCGCCGAGGATGTTCACCCTCAACGAGGTTCGTGACCGCGGAGGCATCCTCCTACTGCTCACGGTCACCTTCACCAACCCGTTTGACGCGTGCGAGCTCCTCGGCCAAGTCTTTTGGTGCGGCTGCGAGGCCATCTTCTTCACCGTCTACAACATCTACACCAACTACGAACGCATCTTCCTCGCTCCAGGCCAGATGCACTCCCTTCCCTACGACGAGGAGGAGGAGGTGTGAAGATGAAGACGGTGTTCAAGGGGCGCGCGCGGCCAAGGTGGAAGAAGAAGGTCAAGATGAAGATGTTCAAGCCCGGAGTCAAGCTCGTCATGTTTCATTTTTTTGTTGCTTTTCTATGTCGTGTCATGTCGTGTCATGTTTCGTCATGTGTCTGTGAACTGTGAACTTATCTAAGTTATTGCAATGGTACGGTGTGTTCCATCTTATCTAAGTTATTAGGGTTTATTATGTGTGTTAAAAAATGTCCGTGCCCAAACATATCATTTCTTCCCTAAACAAGTCATGAAGTTCGAGAACTTGTGGTTTTCATTAATGAAAATCGGAGGGGGTGAGAAGCCCTCTGTTTCATTCAAACAAAAAGTCATGAACTAACATGCAAATTTATTCCCTTTAAATCCTAAACCAAGTGCCACTCTATCCCTAGACCAAGTGCCACTCTGACCAAAATCATGTGGTAGTGCAACATACATTTTCAACCTTCCAACCCTCCAAAATTTAAGTGCAAAACAATGGAAAAACACTCTCACGCGTGTCCAAACATTCACGGTCTCACTATTTTTTTTAAAAAAATTCAAAATCTCACTATGTATACCTTCCTTCCCTATCCATGTCAAAGTCTTGCCATCTGTCCTAGTGGTTACCAGCGTAGCCCTAAACACCACAAATCCACGCGGTCCTGGGTTCGAGTCCCCAGCCGCACCAATTCTTTGTGCATTTTCCATCCTTCATTTTTTAGAAAAATTATGTTTTTCTCAATGTAATGCCCTTAAAAATTGTTCATTTATTTTGGCACCTGGCGTAAACCTCTACCAGAGCTGAGGCACATTTTCCATGACATTTTGGTCTTTGATTTAAATCACGGTGTATTTGAATTGGATTAATTAACAGCTCCAAAAAATTTCCAACCTTAATTGTTTGGCTCCGGAATAATTCAATTAGCTTCCACAAAAAGTTCCAGCATTATGATTTACTGCCTAAATTAAATCAGAATAGAAAACAGAAAAATACGCAAGAGAACCCCCGAATGGGCCTAATTGGATGCAGTTGGCCCATTAGTCTAGCCTGCACTTGGCTCTACGCTCTGAATTTGGCCCAAGAGCAACCTTTTTTTGGACAGAAAGGCAGAGCAGAGAGCTGCATTTCATTGATCAAAAGTTTCTGAATTCCTAATTTCTTCTCTTTTTTCCAACATATTTAAATGTTGGTCACTTCTTCTCTTTTTGTTTCAACATTTAAACAACCTTTAAACAACTTTAACCAACATTTAAACTAGGTGGATTTCTCAAACAATTTCAAGATTACAAATTCCTCCATAATTCATGCCTTCCCATACATTTTCAACATTACAACCAGTGCGATTACCATACCTACAAATGCCCAAAAGTATTTGCAAATGGGTATTGGTAGTGCTTGATCTTCAAGCTTCCTAACCTTCTTCTTCAACATCCTAAGCTCAACAGCTAGCTCTTTGTCAGTGCGTGCTTCGCCCTCCATCCCTTCTTCCGGAGCTCGTGGTGCGGCCACTGCCGTTCGTGGCAGCATGCGCAACCATTCTTCATGCTCTTCTTGCAGTTCATTCATCAGAGTCTTGGCCAGAGCATCGACCCAAAGAAAGAAGCATGTCACCTGCATGAACACCAAACAAATCAACCCATTGCTCAAAGATCCCGACCACAAAAATGGTGCAATTGCCCCAATTCTTACCCCATTCTCGCTGCACACGTAGAACGGACGATTCTGGTTCCTCGGTGTCTGAAAAACCCTCCGATCAACGCCCGCCCGGCACCACGGACAGACGAAGACAGGCATGTCCACACGCGCCCGGCTCTGCATCCGCGAGGTGGCGCGGGAGCTTGAGGAAGACATGGAGCTCAGAGCCGAAGGGATCTCAACGCCGCCGCGCCCTCCACTTCTAGCTTCCCACCGCCGCGCCCTCCACATCTAGCTTCCCGCCGCCGTGCTCTCTCTCTCTCTCTCTCCGTGGTCACTGCCGTGCTCTCTGTCGCCGTGGTCACCGCCGCTGTCACCCGCTTATATAGCACACCCGCCCACGACTCTCTGCTCAACGGCTCTCTGTTGGGTCCCACAAGCCACGCGTGCAACGGTCTGAATAAAATTGGACGTTTCTGTCGCCTGGTCCCACCTGTAAGGGCCGAGTCAAAAGGTTGACCTAACGGAGACGGCAGAGTTCACGGAACGAGTCGGTGCGCACGGACTAGGGGTAAAACTGAGCACAATTCGCATCTGAGGGCAAAACTAAGCACATGGACACCACTGAGGGCAAAAGGATAATTAACCCTATCCGTTCAGTGGGGTGCTCCAACTTTTGATGCTGGCGAAGCTTTTGCAATGATGGCTGCATCCTCCATCATTTGTTAGTCTCCGTTGGAGGTTTAATTAAACTGAAGTAAATATGCTAGATTCTTTTGTCAAATAAAAACATGACTGTCTATTTTGCTTGTCAGGACCAAGATCTCTAGCTATCAATGAAATTTTCAGAGTAGTTTTTGTTGCCTTTGTGTAACCCTGATAGCAGCTTCTTGAAAGGTTCAGATGTGTGGCAAAGGATTTCAATTTTCCTGTTTACACAAAGGAAACTCAAGGAAGGTTCAGATTTCTCATGCTTGGTTCTGTGCTTTCAGGGTTACATAGACAAAAATGCCTCCTATTTACACAGAGGCAACTCGAGGAAGGTCCAGATTTCTCATGACTGCTTCTTCGGCATTTCATGCCTGTACCATCTTATTAGAAAATGTAGTTTGTTTTATAGCTGATGATGCTTGATGCTTTTATCGATTACTAAATGCTCAATTCTAGCTCATAAACTACATGGCAAAAGCTAATTCCGATGGGTCTGATGCAAATAATTTTCATCTTTGGACATGCCTTTAGTTGATTATTTAATCCTTTTATAAGAATCTATTTAGCTTTGTATTGTTGCAGTTTCATTATATATCCACTTACCAATGCATCTAAAGATTCAACAATGTAGAATCCAGCACCAGTCTTGGGACTACAAATTGTTTCTTCATTCCTCCGTGTTGCACTGTAGGTGATAAGGGGTCGAGGTCGTATGTTCGTCGTGTCATCAATACACATCACTTTCCTTTTCCTTTTCCCTTTTTCTGTTCTTGCATTTATTTCTTCTTTGCGCACCTCTCTGTCTACTGCTTTAATATGGTTCTGATTGGTGCCCTGCATATTCCAAGATATATGGATTTTGGTCGAGGCAGTCATCACATAAGTAAAATACTATCAACCTCTCAATTTCTGAATGGATTTGTTAAATTGCCTTTCTCTTGTTGGATCACGTACCTGATTTGTTTGTTGTCCTTGAAGCAAATACCATGACACGAGCTTGAAGAATTCAAAGATACAGAAGGTTGACAGAAAGAGGATACACTGATTTCAGCTGCGGACACTGAGCCGAGTCTCTCCCTAGCAGGTAACTCACCTTTCAACATATTCATTGCAGAAGCAGAAACAACGGGATACATGACCTGAATACTTGCATTCTGACATGTTTTTGCCCGTGCCTCAAATAGGAATGATGTCCATGCTGTTAACCTCTACAAGTTACCCACACTTCAGATAACCCAAGGTCTGGAACCCCAACAATTTTAGTACGTAGCAAATGTAACTTGTTCTCTAACAAAAATAATAATGAGAGGCATGTTACAGTTAGTTTTACCCTGAGAATTGATCATCATTCATGCAGATGTGTGCTTTGCAAATCGACTGACGTTTTTTGTCTTCTGTGAATAGATGTTGAATGCTAATATAAATCTGCTATATGTCTCAGCAAAAATGTGGACTTCATAATTTGTCTTTCATTGGTGCATAGTTCAATTTTGTCTTCCTAATTTATACAGTATCAGCTCACATGCCGATTTATCTCATAAATAAGTATTCACTCTTACAGCACCACCATGCATGTTTTCTACACTTCTGCAGCAGTCCATCTTTCAATTTTGATTTGCATAACCATGCATATATAGTGTATTGAAGCAGCAAATGGCATTTACCATGCTGCTAAAATAAGCATCAAAATTGAAGAGTGTATTGTACCAGTGGGAGAAGTTAATGTTCCACGGAATTGCTAATCCCGTCTCGGAGGTTTAATGTTTGTTATTGACCTAAGAGAAAATGGGTTCTGCATCTCTGATGTGATGTATTTCTAACAAACAGTGGCAAAATGCACGGGTAATTACTCTTATATAGTTTGATGCTTGAAAAGTTGTAGAGTCGGCGCCTCTCTTTGAAGTGTACATGATGTAATAAGAACAAAAAATAAAGAAGCATCTTGAGTACCATGCCCAGATACAATTTTTATGCCCACAGCTCTATTTTGTTCCATTAGAAAATACAATTATATCTTGTTACATTCAGGTAATGTTATATCATGCACGTGTGTTACATGTGTATCTCTCTACTTTGTGCTCCAGATTTGTTTCCCTACAATATGGCAGATTAATGTATATTCTTCTGAAGTCATAGTACATTCATGGTATGTATATATGTTTGTATGCTGCCAAACTGAGTCCGGTAGGCAGTGGCTGATTTTTTCATTTGCTATCTTTATATTTTTCAAAGCAATTTGATCTCTTATCTTGCACCTGTGATGAACCTACAATCTAGAGCACAAGGAAACTATAGATAATTTGTTCTATTGCCTATATGAACTTGATATATATACATGTATTGTTGGTGGCAACGCACGGGCACTCTACTATAGATAAGAGAGACAGAGGAGGATTAGACTGATTGGTCACTGACTGCTATTTCTGATAATGTCTGCAGTGTAGGTTGATTAGACTGTACATACACACACATACACCCTTATAGTCGGAGGATCCACGGAGAGCGATGGAGGTGAGGGCGAGGCGGCGCGCCAGCCCGTTCGGGATGCGCACCAAGGCAGTCAGGGTGGAGCCGGAGCCGCCACCGACGACCAACAGGCATGAGCCAGGGACGAGGGCGGCGGTGGTGTACTACCTCTGCCGTAACCACCACCTAGAGCACCCACACTTCATGGAGGTGACCGTCGCCTCCCCACAAGGCCTCTACCTGCGAGGTTAGTTAGTAAGCTGCAACTGGTGCCTGATCAGTAGTTTATTGTAGGATGATGACTTAGCATGAATGATTGCAATTTTTTCAGATGTGATTGGCCGGCTGGACGCCCTGAGAGGGAAGGGCATGGTGGCCAAGTATTCCTGGTCCTGCAAGAGGTACGTACATACATATACCCATCAATCTCGAGACCTGTCTGTTATCCGACAAATATTGTGTTTATTCATAAGGCAACGATGCAATGTAGGAGCTACAAGACTGGATTCGTGTGGCACGATCTGTCTGTGGATGATCTTCTGCTGCTCACGCAAGGAACAGAGTACGTTCTCAAGGGCTCCGAGCTCCCATTCGACCAGTCAAAGCCTCTGCCAATGCCAGGTATGAATCATGAGCAACTGTAATTTGTTCCTTTTTCGAACTGCTACTTAATCATATCCTACTATTTCAGATCATCAGCAGAATAATGCAGTATGTGCAAAGGTTCAGCCCTGCAAGCCGGCTCGACAACAAGAGTCGCCTCGTTCTCCTGGATCATCAAACCAAGGGTGGACTTCCAAGTCTCCTACTCCTACTCCTACTCCTACAACTTACCCTATAGTTCCAGTCATCAAAGAGGAAGTACCGCCACCACCAACAACAATAGCTCGTGCTGCTGTTGTTCTAGCCATCAAAGAGCACGCGGTGCCACCGCGACTTCCCCAACTGATCTCGCCGTCAACACCATCTGCCTCCACCATTGGAGAATGAAGGACACAAACTTTTGAATTAGACCAATTGTTTGATCGATCATTTTTGTTCTCATGGAAACGACGTATGGTCAATTTTAGTATTCTGATGTGATTGAAGAATATAGGAGGAACAAAGAGATGTGATATTGCCAGGACAGTTATGACTCTCCATTCAGGTATTCAGGTATGATTCTCCATGGTCGTGCTTCTCCTGTTCACCTGGAAGTTTATTGATGGGAGGGAAGCCACTTCTGCTTTGATGATTTCTTGGAAGTTCAGGTTAAAACACTTTTGCTCTTAAAGTCTGTTTATCAATTCTTTGGATAACCTATATTGGTTTTGATTTTCATACAGCTAGGTGAATTTACAATCAGTATATACAAGTCAGGTTGTGTTGCAAGAGAATTTCATTCCCTAGAATCATTGTCATTGTTGTTGCCTACAAGGTACTTGAAGAAAATGCCCGAGACATATTTTAAGGAGTTTAATTCAGCACCAAGGCTATTATTACAATGATGGAATCTTTGTTGTGGTAGTTATGTCTCCAAATGTGTCGATCCCTATCGGCTTACTGAAGTAAACTTATTTATTTTTTCTGTGTCGATTTCTATTGGCTTACTGACAGCTTATTTATTCTTTTCCAATTTTAATTCCTTGATCTTTGCCTCTGCCCATATCCATATCACACAGAAGGTGCTCAGTGCAATGCATCATGCAGTGATTCCATGATAGCTAGGAATTAGGAAGTGCCCATCATCTGTATGTTTCTACAATTTTCCTGCTTGTTGGAACATGCTTGATGTACTTACACATTAACAAAAATGATCTGTAACATTCATGAAAATATTTCAGTTTGGTCCTCTACTTTTTTACTGTTTATTTACTCATGGAGATAGCACATGTCCCTTTTTTTAAATATAGTTATATGTGCTTCCAGTTGGTAGAGATCAAAGTATTAACTCGCCGATGTAGGGAAAAAGATCTCTTTTATACAGTGGATACATGGTGAGCCTTTTGAAATTGTTTTGTAGAATAATGCCCATATAAGGTCTGGTCTTTTGGGTATATAATCCTATCTTGAGATGAGAATTGGCAGCTCACATAAGTATACAGCAGTATACAGTAGTATATTTGACAGATGATGATGATCATTGGCAGCTCACATAAGTATACAGTAGCATATTTGACAGATGGGCATTGGCAACTCTTCTAAATCTGTGTTTACCATTTAACAATAAACTATGTAATTTAATCAATAGACTCACTTCAGTTGCCATGCTAACTGAAAATCTATATGTCAAATGATGCGACTGTCAAGTGGAAGTTACTTATATTTTCTTCCGTCACCTGAGAAGTTTCTTTTTAGCAAGCTTGTTTAAGTGCAGCCGAAGTGTACTCTGTTTTTTAGACGATCTCCATGTTTTCTATTGAGATCAGAGAGCAGCTGAAGTAGTGATGGGACTCTACCATTTTTAGGTTCTGAAGGCAGAGCTTCTTACAGAGTTAGTCACATTTGTCAGTTCTATGAGTAGAAGAAATCTTGATAGCTTGTTGCTTCTGCTCAGTGTGCTTGGTGCATAAATTGATTGCTTGTGGCAAATTTTGTTTAGTGTCCTATTTCATGGTACCTGCGGCTGCTATATATTTGGAGATTTTTTTGTCGGTATTTCGAGTGCTAGGAGAGTTTCTAAACTACTGTCACGGCATCATAGATAGGATAGTGAACCAATGTGACATATGTATAACATTTCTTGTGAGATTCTTTGCAGCAAACTGCATGAGCGAGCGGTCCATTAGTATCGCGTGAAAGAGAGAGGGCGCCATGGCGAAGATGAGGTGAGCGTTATCCGGTTTTAAAGGAGAAGGCCCCAGCGAGAAATGTCCTGCTAAGACGGGAACTGAGCGATAAGGCAGGAAAGGGAAGTGTCGTGGGATGGGGTTTTCATGTTGGGACCGCATGTTGGGATAACATATGGGTTGGATTTGGGGGCATCCGGAGTATCTAGACGGTTAAATTTTGGGGAGCTCACTTAATGTCCTAACATGCTGAGACGTATGAGAGAGAAATACGATTTGACCTTGGATATGACCATTTGTGTGATTTATTTGTATGGATTGTAGCCTATAGTAGCGCATGTGTGTTCTACTGCCGGGAGCGACAACAACCGCCGGTCTTTTCTTGGCCCTCTTAGTTGGCATCTCCTCCATCCGGATGCCCTGCGGCACGAGCCACTCCGCCACCGCCTGGGACCCGACCTCCGGGAAGTTTAGGTCCGTCTTGGCCGTCCGGCACGCCACACCGCCACGTCGTTGGCACGCGCGGCCTCATTGGCGGTGGGATACGTGCCGAGCCACCAACGCTGCCCGACGTCGGAGAACTCCAGTCCGAAGTTCCCGGAGGACTTCGCCCTCATGCCGAAGAAACCGGACTTGCCCTTCGGCGTCTTCTTCGGCGCCATCGGGGAGCGGGCGGCGGCCGAGCGGAGAGCGAGGCGGCGACATGCGGCGTTGGGCGGAGGCGGTCGGAGCGGGGCGGCAGCATGCGGCGCGGGGCGGAGGCGGACGGAGCGGGGTGGCGGACGGACCAGAGAGGAGGCGGACGGAACGGGCCCAGGCGGAGGATGGACCGGAGGCGGAGGCGGCCGAAGAGGAGGCGGCCAGGGTCGGAGCGGGGCGGAGGCGGCCGGAGCGGAGGCGAACGCGATGGGGCAGCGCGGCGGCAGGAGACAGCCTAGGCGGGTTGGAATCAGTGGCGGGGGTCTGGATCTACGGCGGGGCAAGGCCTTAAAAAGTTAACATGTAACTCTTGCAAACTATTTCAAAAACCCGTGGCAACGCAAAATTCTTTTAATGGCCAAGTCTAGCGAGCGGCCGGCTGCTGGCTTAGCCTACGTGAGCGGCCAGTCTAAACTGAAAATTTTGTGACCCTTTCCTAATTAATCATCCTAATTAAGAAAGTTTTTCACCTGGTCCTTAAATGTCTGCACAACCATTCCTTCGCTGCATGCGTTTTATTCTTTGGTGTATTTAATTCGTGGTTTCAAAAACTAAAAAAAACATAATTTTAATCCGCATGTCGGAATTAAGATCCGTTTTCACCGCTGGAATCCTCGCGACGTGCTCTTCAAAACTAGATCCCGCATGGGGATGTTTCGACGAACTAGTCTTCCTGCCAACTAAATATCAACGTGTGTGCAACTAAATGAGACTGCCGCTGCCGCACCAACTGAGCATATGTGTGTGCCAAAAAAGTCCTACCAACTAAACATCAATGTGTATGCAACTAGACTAGATTGCCGCGCCAACTGAGCATATGTGTGTGCAACTAGTGTCCTGCCAACTAAACATTAATCTATGTGCAACTAGACTAAATTACAAGCCAACTAAGTATATGTGTGTGTAACTAGTCTTCCTGCCAACTAAATATCAATGTGTGCAACTAGACTACATTACAAGCCAATTAAATATCAATATGTGCAACTAGACTACATTACAAGCCAACTAAACATCAATGTATGTGCAATTAGACTACATTACAAGAGGAGGTTGCACATCGACTTTCATCGAGGCAATAGACTAGTTGCACATCAAAGTTGTCGTGGTTGCTACGTTGCAACCTCATACAAAGGTGCAGCTCCAAACATTAGTTTTGGAAAAAAGTTGCACGATTTAGTAATAAAGTTGCACAATACAATAATAGAATTGCACAATATAGCATAAATGCGGCATAAAAAAATTCGTCAAAACATACCCTTGCGGGTCTAGTTTCAAATATCTCGTCGCGAGGATTCCAATAGTGAAAACGAATCTAAATTGTGAAGCATGGTTTAAAAGATATGGTTTTTAAAAAATTTAAAAACCCGAATAAATGGACATACGCATCCATGGAATAATGATGTGTCTTGTCCATGTGACCATCCTAATAGTATATGCCACGTCACGAATAAAGATAAAATTTATACCATAAAACTACATGCATGCGTGTGTAAGACCGGCCGCTCATTTTTTCTAATTAGTGCGTATGCACTTTTTAGAATTTAGGTTTTTTATAGATGTATTGTATGGACTCGCTCGCTACAAACGACGTAGGAACAGAGGAATTTGATAGTGAGCAGGCCCAAAAAGAAGATACTCGTGGGCTGGCCCAAAAAGATCGGCCGACTATCTTGTTCGGTGCCACTTGTTGGCGGGCTGGTTCCTATTTGGCGCCTGTGGCGCCTGTTACAGGCATAAATGTTACAAGTGGGAGCCCAGCGCGGTCCATCTTCATCAGCACAAGCTCAAAACCCTCGCGAGGGGCCGAGATCCGGGCTCATCCTCGCGGCAGTCGGGTTAAGATGTTCTCAGGAGGTAGGCCATCTACCGGGGAGGTGCCCCATGGCCTACCCCCGGTGGAGGACCCGTGGTCGTCGGGGGAACCGTTGGCGACCGCTCTACCCCATTGGCGTCGTCCTTGGTTTTCGGTCGCCGTCAATGGCGGCAGAGTGAGGCGCAAGGTGGGGCCCTCGTCTGGTGATATGAAGGAAGGCCAGTACCTGTGAAGAAGGCCCAGTGTCTGTGAAGCTCGCCACCTCATGACACTCTCACATAATAATGAGTGGGGCTGTACATGCCCCGGAGTCTCAGGAGCGCCAGCCTCAGGCCCTGGGGGCTCCCGCCCATGCCCAGTGGCAGCACTTAGCTCCGCGCTGGTGAGAAGACGTCGAAGACTAGACTAGGTGCCGGACGCGGCTTTTTTGCTTTTCTTCTGCCTTTTTGCCTTTTTGCTTCTTCCTTGTCGGCAAGTTTCTTCGGTTTGGATTTAAGTTGGATTTGAGTTCGAAGCTTGCGTGCATTCGGGGAGGGGGTGTTTAGTCTTGTTCGAGCAATCTCTTGCGTTCCGGTTTCGGATTTATGCCCCAAGTTAGCACCAGCTGCCCCCCTCATGAGCCCCTTGTGAGCCGGGCCGGGCCAGGCACGCCTACACCCGGGACCACTGTCTCCGCACCCTCTCCGGAGGTCCTCGTCACAGGATCAGCAGGTTAATCGAGGGACGCCGGAGGCGTAGCATCCCCCGCAGGCCCGCTCAGGGCACGCCATGGCCGGAAGGTAAACGAATCAACCGAACCATCACCGGGCTAACGACTAAACTCACGCATAACGTTGTGCTCACCAGAGTACGGATTACAAATCTTTACATGAGGGGCCTCCCCTCCCAAAATGCTCTTACATTCTTCAGGGCCAAGCCCGAGTCTTCTTCATGCAGGATAAACTGCGGGGACATGCGGTCAGTTGGACATATCACTCACCGCGTCTTCTGGGGCATCCTCGGGAGCGTCACTGGCATCACTGACGCCGTCACCCCCACCACCTGCATTTCCGTCAATGCCAGGCTCATCTATAACGCCGCCTTCGTCAGCGCCCACGACCACACCATCGTCATCAGATGTGAAGGCCCTGACGAGGGCATCCACGTTGTTCTCCACCCACTGCGCCAGGTCGGCCCGGAAAGCTATGGGCACATGCATGATGGCAGCGTCAAAGTCGAAGTGGGGGTCCATCTCCTGCAAATGGCTGAAGACACGGGACAAGACACGCCTGAGCAGGGCTAGGCTCCTCTCCTCAACGAGCCCGCGGGTTCTCTCGGAACGATCCTCCATAAGCGTCACCACGTCAGTGAAGAACCGAAGATTGCCTGCATAGCTGGCCTCGTGCGGCTCCTTAGCTGCAGCCTCGCAAATCTCGCCTAAGGATGAGTTGGCCCTCTCCCTAAGCGTCTAAAGCATGGGAGCATGCTCGCGCTCTAGAACCCTCCGCTAGCGGATATCATTCTCATTCTGTCGCGCGATGGCCTCGGTGTCATTGACCCTCCGGTGAAGAAGAAGCAGCTCCGCCTGTGCCGCACCAAGGGCGGCTGCGGAGGAATCCACACGCCGCGTCTCTTCAACCAACTTGGCCTTGATGACCGCTGTCCTGCCCTCAGCCTCGGCCCCGATCAGCATCAACCTCGCCTCGTATTCGCGCTCGAGGACCGAGCAAGCTCCCGCCACACGGCGGTCGACCTCTTCCTGGAACCGGGCTTCGCGCGCCGCAACGTCGTCCTCCGCCTGGGCCGCCAGGCGCTCCCTCGTCTCCAACCGCTCCAGGTCAAGGCTGGGCTCGGCAGCCTCGAGCGTCAGTGCCTCCTGGCGCCTCTGGAGCTCCGCCTGGTCGACGGCGGCCTCCTGCATCGACCCAAGGGCCGCGTGGCGCAGCTCTATTTGCTGGTCCAGGGAGTTGCTCCGGGCTTAGAGCTCCCATACGCGCTCCTCCGCATCCTTGCGTCGTCGGTCTGCCTCCCGAGCCTCCTCGACGGCCCGGGAGCAGGCCTCCCACGAAGCCGCTAGCGACGCTTCGGCCTCCGCATTGTCGATGTCACATTGATGACACGCGAGGGCAATGGTAACATTCAGCTTGCGCCTCTCCTCAGCAAGGCGCGGGCCTTCAGCCTCGAGGCACGCATCCTCGGCAGCAAGCTCTGCTCCGACCCGATTCACCGCGTCCGCCGCCCCCTGGAGGAACTCTTCACGAAGGGCACGATGCTCCCGAGCGCGCCTGAGCACATCTTCCACATCACCCTCTTCCGATGGAGCATGCAGAGGGCCCCGGGGCGGTAAGCCCCCTCCAGGCGTGGGGCAGGGGGCTGCCACCCCAGCCGTCACCGGATGGACCGCCCTAAGAGTCCGGCCCGGCGTCGATCCACCCACGAAGGAGGAGCCAAGGACAGACCTCAGCCATTCGCCTTCTATGACCAGAGAAGGGGCACGGGGCAAGCCTGACGCGCCCCAAGAAGACTCGCGAAGAAAGGGCATCGGGCGAGCAAGCTCGAGGCGCCCTATGGAGCAGATCACTCCACCAACCGGTCCAGCGGCGAGGGCGCCACCCGAGCTCGGCGGACCCGGAGCCAGCAAAGGGGGCAAAGATGCGGGGGCTGGCTCCTGGGTCGACTCGACGGACTCAGCAAGGCGGGACCTAAAAGGCCACAATCAGCCACAAGGATAACAGAGCAAATGAGCAGGGAAAGAAGAAGGCTTACTCGTCCATGGCAAAGTACTTCCTGCGCTTCAACAAGCGGCAAGGGAGGTCGCTGCCGCCTGAGGCCTCCTTCCTCTTGCGAAGGGCCTCGAAGTCTACACGAAACCGACCCAAGCGCCTGGGGCGGGGGTCGGCCTGGGGCGCAGAAGAAGCCTCAGGATTGTCGGCACCGGAGGAGTCAGCTTTGAGGGTACCGTCGGGCGTCACCTCGCGAAGAACGGCTGGGGGCTCGGGAGCCCCGGCCTCAGGAGCCGAAGGCCAAAACCCTGCATCAACCGCCGCCCTAGGGCGAGCCTCGGGAGACGTCGCCTTCAAGGCTTCACGCGGCGTCACCACCTCGACATCAGCCACCTCAGCTCCCGTCGGCTCTCTCCCCGCTTTGTCGCCTGAGAAGGGACCGCTGTGGGCGGCGGGGGGAACAACCACAACAACTGGGTTCTCGCTTGGCCCCGTGAGGCCAGCCGGGCGCAGCCCCCACTCGTCGAAGCTGGGCATCTGCTTCACGAAATCAGCCCTGCCGGAACAAAGGTACAGAAGGACGCCACCGCTCCGTAGGCTGCCTGGGGAAGGATCACCAGTCATGACCCGAAGCACCGTCCGCAGCACTTCGGGCACCAAATCCTCCTCCTGAAGCCGCATGCGGTCTCCGCGCCCCGCAAAGTTCCACATCCGGCGAGAGTGGCGCTGGAGAGGAGCAACGCGACATGGAAGGAACTCCCTCACCACCTTGGGCGCTGTCACATTGTGTGCCCTCAAACTTTCGAAGCGGCGCCAGACGAAAGCGAGCCGGGGGCTCGCGAGCGGTTCATGACCCCAGCCTGGGTTGGGAACAGCAGGCAAGGTCGGGTGCGAGAGCAAGGGGCTGGGCCCTCCGACGTCCACGTACATCCACCGCTCTCTGAAGCTGGCCTGAGAAGGCGGAAGGCCGAAGTCAATCCCTGAAGCAGCTGTCTCAGGCACGGCGAAGAAGCTTACACACCCCGAGCACTGAGTGGGATCGCTCAGGCGCAGAGAAAAGAAGTGGCACAGCAGGGCAACAGAAGGAGGGATGCCTATCATCGCCTCGCACACGAAAGCAAAGACAACCAAAAGGGTAATGGACTCCGGCCCGAGGTGCATCATGTGGATCTGATAATGGGAGAGCACATCATTGAAGAAAGCAGAAAAGGGGGAACCAGACCCGCCCATAAGGCATCGGCGAAGAATCGGACCTCTGTGATGGTCCTGGCAAGAAAGGCGCGGGATGCGGGCCAAACTGTGGTCCGGCCGCACTCGTTGAAGATGGAAGCAAGGGCGGAGTGGACATTGTCCAAGGCTTCCGGGCAGAGTATAATTGATCGATCAACGGCGGGGGCCGTCGCTGGAGGTGCGCAGGACGAGGGCGCGGGCTTCTTCCCCCTTCCCTTCTTCGTTGGCGCCATGGCGTTAGGGAAGGGGAAGAGCTCGAGCCAGATTGGCAGCGGAGGTTGGAGCTCGGAGAAGAAGGAAAGGTAGAAGGTGAGCGGGCAGCCAAAGGAGGAACAACTGTGTGCAACTACGGGTCCGCTTAGCCGGGCGTAAAGCAAGGCGTCATGGGAAGTGCAGACGCCCACGTCCAATCAACCGCCATGCGGCGCCCAAGGCCGCAGGCTGTTAGGGCCCGCGGTGCTTCGTGCTTACCCCTTCGCTTCTCTGCTAAGCCAAGCCCGCGCACGCCTAGGGCCCGGGGGCTACTGTCGATGTTCTGGGAACGGGGGTCCCCAGACTTGCCTGCCTGCGGCCTGCGGCATGGCTCAAGTGGGAGCCCCGCGCGGCCCATCTTCATCAGCACAAGCTCAAGACCCTCGCGAGGGGCCAAGCCTCGCTGGGCGGATGACAGGAAGCTTCCTCAGAGGCAGCCTCATCAGGCAGGCTCGCGAGGAGGCGGAGAGATCAATGCAAGGGTACCTCGCGAGGATCCCATGACACAAGCCATGACGATCAAGGCTAGGCGGGCGCCAGGCGGGCGCCGACCTGCGCAGGGTCCTTGTTTCCCCTTTGGTGCAAAGGGGGCAAGCACATGCCAAGGTATCAGGCAAAGGTTGCCATTCCAGTGCAACGAGACCAAGACCAGCCGGACGGCCGGACGGAGGTCACCGTGGAGCCCAAGACAGCGTCATCACCAGTGCTTTTGGCAGTCGAAGACCACCTTTGGTCAGGATAACTTGTACTAGATGTTCCCCTTCAAAATGGCCAACTGTTGGCGCCCTTCCCGCTCAATTATTCGGGGAGAGGCTCAGGGCTTCTATAAATAGAGCTAGCCACCACAGAGTAGAGACATCTAGAAAACCTAGAGACATCGAGAAGGTAGGCTAGAGATCTGGTAGAACCCTAGCAGAGGGAGAGAAAACCCAGTAAAGACTAAGTAGAACACACCGCATCAGCTCAAGAACACCCCTCGCGAGGCTGTTCTCCCCTTGTACTGTCCATCATCAGCCCCAGAGGCAATCCACCACACCACACACTGGAGTAGGGTATTACACCACAACGGTGGCCCGAACCAGTATAAACCTCGTGTCTCTTGTGTTGTTCATCATTTTTCATCTTAGTTCGCACGAGTGGATTGGACGTGGATCGGTAGGGGAGAGATCTCCGCGCGCACCCCAGTGTTCAAACCTCAAGGGTTTGCCGGAACCCGAAATCCGACAATTTCCTTTTTCTTATTCTTTTACTTTACTTTTTTCCTTTCTTCCTTTTCTTAAATGCGCAAACTTTTTCCAAATTGTTGAACTTTTCAGTTTGAGGATTTTCTTCGAATTTGGTGAACTTTTTTCAAATTCGATGCACTTTCTCAAATCGATAATTTTTTTTCAATTTTGATGAACTTTTTTAATTTATTGAACTTTTTTCAAACATCGTGAACTTTTCTTCTAATTCGGTGAACTTCTAGAAAATCGATGATTTTTTTTCGAATTCGATGAATTTTTTTAAATTTATTGATTTTTTTCAAACTCGGTGAACTCGTTTTCTAATTCGGTGGACTTTTTTCAAAACTGAAGAACTTTTTTTGAATTCGATGAATTTTTTTTTAAATTCAATCAGTTTTTTCTCAAAATTGATGAACTTTTTCCAAATTCATGAACTTGTTTGAAAAATTGATGTACTTCTTTTAATAAAGAAAAATCAAATTTTCCAAAATAATTCAAAAATGTTGGTGCTAGTGTGTAGTACGTAATAGACAAATAGTGCGCTTACAGTGTTTCTTAAAAAGTACGCGTTGCTACTTTTTTTTTTGAGACTACGCGTTGCTACTAACCACTTGCATTACGAAGGCGTGGTGGTTAGCTACATCAATCTTGCAACGGAAACGTTTCCAGCCGGGGCACGGCCCGAAACGTCGCGTCGGTCGCGCCACATGCATACGATTGAAAGGGTATCGTGTGTCTCTAATGCGTCATTTTCTAGAATTTTTTCTCTCTCTCCTGTATCTTCTTTCTCCACCAATCAATCTCATTTTCTTCTCTCTCACTATCTTCTCTCTCCTTCACGAACCACCACCGCCCGGTGAGCTCGCGCGGCCGTGCGTTCTCATCCTCGCCGCTGACCATCAGCCTCTTCCCGCCTCCCTCCTGCGCCGCAAACCACCCGTACTGCTTTTTTGGGCTCTTCGCATGCTCCGTGTAGAGGACTCCATGGCCGTGAGGCGAGCACCGATGCTGCGACCAGCAAGCCAGGCGGTGCGCCCAGGAATGGCCGGAGATGTGAACTGGCAGGCCGAGGTTGGAGGTGTGGTCACCACGCGCTAGAACTGACCGATGTAGGGGCATAACCCTGGTGGAAATTTGCTGGAACCGGTCGACGTCGGAGTTACAACCACGATGGAAAATTGCTACAATCGTGGCGGACATTTTTTTGCTAAAAACTACGGCGAGGGTTGCAACCGGCACAGTTTGGTGCTACAACCCTTTTGATAGATGTTACATCCAGGACGACAAATGTTACAACCATGGCGGCCGGTGGCGACAAAATGCTACAACCATGGAAGGACGAAGAATGCAACCGGCGCCAACAGATGCTACAACCCTTCGACAAGGTGCTACAACCATGGGCGATAAAATGCTTCAATCGAAGGCAAACAAATTTTTGGGGTGCTGGCACTGCCCAAACACGGAAGCTAAAACCGACGACGATAAAAGCTTCAACCGGCGACTAGAAAAGCTTTAACCGGCGACGAAAAAAGTTTCAACAATAAAGGACGGAAGTTATGGATGACGACGAAAGCTACAACTGTTAATGAAAAATGCTACATCCGACAATGGAAAAAGCTTCAACCATTCATATCTCGGCTTAACCCGCAACGGTGACGATGACATATTTGCTGCATCCGTCGTCGAGGTTTGCTACAACCAGCGTTGACATAAGCTGCAACCATTCATGACGATGACCCTGACCTGTGATGGCACGCGACGATGTTTTGTTGCATCTGCTGTCGTTTTTTCCTTATGACCATCGTTGATGATTGCTTCGACGGGATTCGTAATGGGAGGTGGAGCTGCAAAAAAGTTTGGAGCTGCAGCTGCAAGGCTACAAGACAAGTTCTTCCTACGGAGACAGATCAAGTACAACGACGGCCTCCAACGACAACCCTGGGTGTGGGCGCGGCGATCCGCGGTGCTGCTAGCGGCCGGCGACGGGTCGTGCGCCGTGGTTTGCTACGATAGGCGAGCACCTGAGGTGTTACAAGCTGCAGGAGACGAGGTACTTTTCAGGCGGCATCTGCCATGTGCGTGGGAAGGAAGCTTCGCTGGGAAGGTGGGGAATCGTTTAGACGGGGAAGAAGATAAGATCTAAACGGTTCAGATGGTGCCAATTCGACGGCTGCTAGGCGACCGGCCGAACGTTGGGCCGGTGCGCCGGCGCCTAGTGTTGCCCATCTTGCAATATTGCGGCGCGAGTTCGAATCCCTGTACTAGCAGTTTTTTGCTGGGTTTTTTCGCTTGACTGTTTGCTGCCTATTCCTTTCGTGGGCCGGCCCACTAGAGACTGTAGCGGGCGCCGGTTTGCCTGAGCGGCGCTTAAAGCGCCCAATAGGAGCTCTCCGTTGGCGGGTCCAAAAAGAAGGCGAGCACTCGATCGTGCGTTCTTCGGGAAAAGTTGAGTAGTCTCGTTCGTTTGCGTTTGACCAGTCAACCGACGACTTTAAAAAAGGTAAAAGAGCAAAAAACGCAAAAAATAAATAATTCATAAATTACAAATGTTCACAGATTTTTAACAAGTATCAAGAATTTTTAAAAATGTTCATTGTTTTTAAAAAAATTCATCAAATCTGAAAAAGAAAGTTCAGCGATTTGGAAAAATATCATAAATATGAAAAGAAAAACGTCGATTTTGAAAAATATTTGATTTAAAAATAGAAATGAAAAATGAAAAGAAACATAAAAAAGGAAATAAGGAAAACAGAAACAAAAACAAAAAAGAAAAGGCAAACAGAAAGAAAATAATTGACAACTGAAAAAAAGGAAGAATAGCAGGTGAAAAAAACCCACCGAAACCTAGCCAGGAAACCAGGTGGGAACATATCCCAGAAAACGGGGCGGGAGGAATGGGACGACAGCCCCTGGGACTAGCAATGGGGGGGTGGGGGGGGGGTGGGGGTAGCCTTTCCTATTTGGTGCTTAACACACCACACCAAGTAGGAAAGGCTACAGCCTCATCCCTTAGACCCTAACAAATGGTGGGTTTCGCGAATGATATGTAAGTCAGGCCCAGTTGCGTTCGTTAGGGGTGTTCGCCCACTACCAAGCACACTGTATTGATCCTAAAAAAACAAATACACTGTATTTGATGCTTAACGCACCAAATAGGAAAGGCTACAGCCGCATCCCTTAGACCCTAACAAATGGTGGGTTTCGCGAATGATATGTACCACCCGTGGCAAAGTTTCCAGGCCCAGTTGCGTTCGTTAGGGGTTTCCTGACGGTTCTTCGGAATAAGTTTCTAACAGTTTTTTTGTTTTTTGTTTGGTCTTTGGAAGCTAGTTATTCTATTTTTTTATTTTCCTTTTACAGCGTTTTTTCTTTCATTTATTTCTTTTCTTTTTCTTTCGAAAACTTCGTGTATATTTTATAAATTTGATAGTTTATATAATTCATAAATATTCCAAATTCACGTACACTTCAAATGGAGAACATTTTCTAAAATCACAATTTCATTAAATTTCATGATTTGTTTTTGCAATTTCTCAAAAAATCAAATTTGTGACCACTGTTTCATATGTGTGAACATAGTTTTTCCAATTCATGAATATTCTTTGAATTAATGAACATTTTTTCAGTTCATGAATAATTTCCGAATTCATGGACATTTTTTAATGTAAAACTTTGTTTGGGTTCATGAACTTTCAAAAAATAAAAATAAACTGTCAAGAATTTTAAAAAAAGAAGTGAAAAATTATAAGAAAAAAGGAACAAAACTCAGTTGTGTGTGCCTTGGCTCGTGACTAGCGGCGGAGCTTGGAAAGGGCCTACGAGGCCATCACCCCTACCCGATGAGAAAAACAACGCATACCTCCTACATCATGAATTTCCCCCAAGCCCTGCCACTATTTAGGCGCTTGTGGAGCAGCGTGAGGCTTCACGGTTGCAACGGGCCATACATATCAGCCCTTGGTGGGTTTGTTTGGATGCCACGTATATACTCCCTCCGTATCAAAATGTAAGACGTTTTTTTGGCCCTATCATAGTATCAAAAAATGTCTTACATTTAGGATGGAGGGAGTACCTTGTAGGGAGCTATGCTTCGCATGTGGTGAACCTAAAATGGGTAAATATCCAAGGACAACTGAACAAAAACGCAAAAAAAAAAGAGAAGTGCATATTTCAACCCTGATCTCCTGGCCTAGTATAGTTTAGAACCCTAAACTTCAATACCATCAAAATTACAATCCTAACCTCTCAAAACGGGACAACTTTCAACCCTATTTCCCTCAAACCAGTTTAATGGCCGGTTTTGACTTGTTTTGAAGAGTTGACCGCCTAGTCAGTGCCTAGACATCACGAAAATTGACCCGAGAACAAAATGAAAGTTTCCATAAAAAATAAAATTTTCTCAAACATGAGCACTGCCATGATGATAATGATGAACCATTCTCAAAACTTTCCAGAATTATCAGCATGGCAGTGCTCATTTTTGTGATTTTTTTATTTTCATTTTTTGGTCAATTTTTTTAATGTGACGGCTGACTAGGCAGTCAACTCTTCAAAACCAGTCAACACCGACCATAAAACTGGTTTGACGGACACGTGGTTGAAAGAGTTACAAGAATAAACTTATTGTTGGCCGTGAATGTATTTGCCAAACTTATGTGCCCACCACCTGTCAAACCGCAAATACAAACCAAAGATGTTCTTAAATTTCCGGGGGTCATCTTGTATGATACAGTAGTTGACCACACTTCTCTTGAATGATAACCATCTTCGATGGTGTAAGTTTTGGAATGTAACACTCGCTTCATGTGTCCTAGTTATGCAAAATTTATTTCCAGAAGTACATACGTGTTAGTAGTAGTTAGACATAATATTATATAGAATTTGATACAAAAGCCGGCTGGATTCATGTAGAGTACATTGTAATAGAGAAGGTCATAGCCAAAATAGGATTCATTTTGGCTAGAGTCCCCAAATCTGCTATATATTTGAGTGATATATGGATGAAGGAATGCAAGCCTTTCGTGTGCATTTTGTTTCCATTCTGAACTTCAATTGAGTTGGATTGGGCTATCGGAAGGGCACAAGTGATCCTCGGGACTAAAGTCTTACACGTGGACATTAACGAATCCGGAATCATTTTTTATGAGCTAGCCCATCCGTTTCCTGTCATTGTGGACTTGTGGTACACTCAATCAGATGTTACTGTTTAATTTGCGGTTTTGCTATTTACCAGATAGCTAAAA